>NC_068356.1:117885714-118120714 GCF_020536995.1 Dreissena polymorpha | reverse complement strand
AGTAACAGTAGCAGTAGCAGCAGCAGCAGCAGCAGCAGCAGCAGTAGCTGTAGTAGTAGTAGTAGTAGTAGTAGTAGTAGTAGTAGTAGCAGTAGTAGTAGTAGTAGTAGTAGAAGTAGTAGTAGTAGTAGTAGTAGTAGTAGTAGTAGTTGTAGTAGTAGTAGTAGTAGTAGTAGTAGTAGTAGTAGTAGTAGTAGTAGTAGTAGTAGTAGTAGTAGTAGTGGTTGTAGTAGCAAGAAGCAGTAGTAGTAGTACCAGTAATAGTAGTAGTAGTACTAACTTTGTATTAGTATACATACTTTATATTAGGAACAGTTAAATATTACAACATTCACATAAATGGTTTTCTACAGCAACTTGTACACAGGTTTTGCAGTTATAGGAACTCTTCTGCTATTGGGGTTGACCACTATGCAACTGGCACCAATACTGATATGGGATCTAAATCATTCAGAACTAGCTGGATGGCTGTGAAATGCCAACCATGCTGTCAGCAGATTCCAATTATCAGCCATAGCAGTTTGGACAGGTAAATAAAGATTCCACAAACAGGAAGATGAGATCATCTGTCCTGTAAGAACAGTAAGCACAATAGTTGGTACATTAAGGCTTCTCAGGTAGTTGACCGGGATTCGATTTCTACACCTGGCGAATGTGAACTCAGTTGTTGGTAACAAAACTAGACAATGGGTTCCCTCAGAGAACTCCCATTTCTTCATCATGAAACACAACAATTGCATATTTCAGTAAACATGAGTGCCAGCTTTTATATAAAATACAGCACCTTAAAATTCTGGATTAAATTGATCAAGTTCGATTATTATAAGATAAAAACTATTTTAGTAAGAAAGCACGGTCTACATTTATTTAGCAAGTATTACATTATTTGCAGGGCAATAATTCAAACAATGTGGCCAGTTCTCATTCTTGGCTGAGAATTTAAGCCCCAATAAATTGTGACCAAATTTGATGATGATATGTTTAAGACTAGTTGAGCTTTAGGGCGGAACAGTTTTACTAGGCAGGTAAAAAAAAGTCAAGGGTCAGAATTCAAAAGTGCTTCATGCAATCTGGCTGGTTACAAAAGATTGTAGTGATATTATGAAAACAAACATTATCACAAAGTGTCATGATGATCTGATTTAAACTCTTTGAGTTAGAAACTGAGTGAGGTAAATTTGGCCATTTTTTTGTTCAAGAGCCAGATATCAGAAGTGCTTAAGCGATCTCCCTGGTTATCACACTTGGTCAAGATATTATGCCCATAAACATTACAACAAAATTTCATGAGAGTGGACAAGTTCATTTGGCAATTTTTAATCAACTGTAAGGCACAATTGAGAAGTGCATACACATACATTATCACCAAGTTTCATGAACTGTATGAGTTTTTATAATGAGCTGATATAGTTCTCATGGACACGCTGTATGACTGCCCACCACAAGTTTTTTCAATATATTCACAGTGTCTTAAAAAGCCATACAAAAACTAAAAGCTTGACATTTCTGCTATGGTTAAAAATTTATCCCAACATTTGTGATACTTTGGATGTTACTATCATCATACAAAGTGCAGCATCAGACCAAAATCAAACTTAAAAAATCATAAAGATCGAGACTGTCATTGAAACTGTATTCCTGATTGATTCTGGTGTTCTGATTGATGGCAGGCAGTTAACTTTCTCTCACTTCTCCTAGTCATAGCCAAATAATGTACCAAACCAGTACCATGTGCATCTCCTAGTCTTTGCCACATGACGTCCTAAACCAGTTCCATGTGCATCTCCTAGTCTTAGCCAAATGAAGTCCTAAAATAGTGCCATGTGAATCTCCTAGTCATAGCCGAATGAAGTCCTAACCAGTACCACATGCATCTCCTAGTCTTAGCCAAATGAAGTCCTAAACCAGTACCATGTGCATTATCTAGTCTTAGCCAAATGAAGTCCTTAACCCGTTCCATGTGCATCTCCTAGTCTTAGCCAAATGAAGTCCTAAAATAGTACCACATGAATCTCCTAGTCATAGCCGAATGAAGTCCTAACCAGTACCACATGCATCTCCTAGTCTTAGCCAAATGAAGTCCTAAACCAGTACCATGTGCATTATCTAGTCTTAGCCAGATGAAGTCCTTAACCCGTTCCATGTGCATCTCCTAGTCTTAGCCAAATGAAGTCCTAAAATAGTACCACATGAATCTCCTAGTCATAGCCAAATGAAGTCCTAAACCAGTACCATGTGCATCTCCTAGTCATAGCAAAATGAAATCCTTACCAGTACCACATGCATCTCCTAGTCTTAGCCAAATGATTAGTCCTAAACCAATACCATGTGAATCTCTTAGTCATAGCCGAATGAAGTCCTAACCAGTTCCACGTGCATCTCCAAATCTTAGCAAAATGAAGTCCTAAACCAGTACCATGTTAATCTCCTAGCCTTAGCAAAATGAAGTCCTAAACCAGTACCATGTGCACATACTTATGCCAGTATCTGATATCTTCCCTTCTTGAATCAGCCCTTCTTGACTCAGAGGTAAAGGAGAGAATAGCTGACCAATAGCATTACAGGTCATGCCATGTTTCTGATTTTAAAATAAAAAATATCCAGATTCTGAACAACAAACTCTCTACCAACTCTAAGTTAGCTCTTTCAAGTATGAAATCCAGTACATCCATGAATGGACTACATGTTTAGTTTCACAGTAATGCCATTTAAGAAGAAAATAATCTATTTTATGGACTAAACCTTAATGATTACACACAAGCATTATGCATTTGCATTAGTAATGGGATTTGTCATTCTCCGGTTCAATGCATGGTAACTATGCCACTAAAAATCTTCACAGGCTTCTTTGAAACACACAGACGGTGTAGGTATTTATGACCTGTGAAGAAATGCATTCAGAAAGGAGCCTGAGAAGTTCCTTATCATCTGATTTTGTAAAAAAAAGAGATTAATGGTTGGTGGTGTACAATTGACTGATCTTCAATTATCAGACTAATAAAAAGGTCAAACATTCAAATTGTTTGTGTGGCTTTAGATTTGAGAGCATACTATTCATTTTAGCAAAAATCCATTAATTATTTTCACTTTTCTAGAATTGTCTTGAAACTAAAATGAACTGCAAAACTGCAAAACCTAAACATGATGTTGAATATGGCTTTGCTCAGTAACAACACTCACATCCTTTTGTTGCTCCTATATTGAAAATGAAATTCAATGTTGTCAAACATGAACGTACACTGAAACAACTCTTCAACTTCTTATAAGAGACTTGTGATTCTTGTATTCTGCCCTTCCTCTCAATGACCTCTATTTATGTACATCACACAATGAAATAACTCTTCAACTACTTATAAGAGACTTGTGATTCTTGTATGCTTCCCTTCCTCTCAATGACCTCTATTTATGTACACCACACAATGAAATAACTCTTCAACTACTTATAAGAGACTTGTGATTCTTGTATTCTGCCCTTCCTCTCAATGACCTCTATTTATGTACACCACACAATGAAATAACTCTTCAACTACTTATAAGAGACTTGTGATTCTTGTATTCTGCCCTTCCTCTCAATGACCTAATGACCTCTATTTATGTACACCACACAATGCAATAACTCTTCAATTTCTTATAAAAGACTTGTGATTCTTGTATTCGGCCCTTCCTCTCAATGACCTCGATTTATGTACACCGCACAATGAAATAACTCTTCAACTTCTTATAAGAGACGTGTGATTCTTGTATTCTGCCCTTCCTCTCAATGACCTCTATTTATGTACACCACACAATAAAATAACTCTTCAACTTCTTATAAGAGACGTGTGATTCTTGCATTCTACCCTTCCCCTTAATGACCTCTATGTATGTACACCACTCAATAAAATAACTCTTCAACTACTTATAAGAGACTTGGGATTATTGTATTCTACCCTTCCTCTCAATGACCTCTATTTATGTACACCACACAATGTACAAACTCTTCAACTACTTATAGGAGGCTTGTGATTCTTGTATTCTGCCCTTCCTCTCAATGACCTCTATTTATGTACATCAGGAAATGAAATAACTCTTCAACTTCTTATAAGAGGCTTGTGATTCTTGTATTCTGCCCTTCCTCTCAATGACCTCTATTTATGTACATCACACAATGAAATAACTCTTCAACTACTTATAAGAGACTTGTGATTCTTGTATTCTGCCCTTCCTCTCAATGACCTCTATTTATGTACACCACACAATGAAATAACTCTTCAACTACTTATAAGAGACTTGTGATTCTTGTACTCTGCCCTTCCTCTCTATGACCTCTATTTATGTACACCACACAATGAAATAACTCTTCAACTTCTTATAAGAGACTTGTGATTCTTGTATGCTTCCCTTCCTCTCAATGACCTCTATTTATGTACACCACACAATGAAATAACTCTTCAACTTCTTATAAGAGGCTTGCAATTCTTGTATTCTGCCCTTCCTCTCAATGACCTCTATTTATGTACACCACACAATGAAATAACTCTTCAACTACTTATAAGAGACTTGTGATTCTTGTACTCTGCCCTTCCTCTCAATGACCTCTATTTATGTACACCACACAATGAAATAACTCTTCAACTTCTTATAAGAGACTTGTGATTCTTGTATTCTGCCCTTCCTCTCAATGACCTCTATTTATGTACACCACACAATGAAACAACTCTTCAACTTCTTATAAGAGACTTGTGATTCTTGTACTCTGCCCTTCCTCTCAATGACCTCTATTTATGTACACCACACAATGAAATAACTCTTCAACTTCTTATAAGAGACTTGTGATTCTTGTATGCTTCCCTTCCTCTCTATGACCTCTATTTATGTACACCACACAATGAAATAACTCTTCAACCTCTT
Source organism: Dreissena polymorpha (assembly GCF_020536995.1). Taxonomy (NCBI): domain Eukaryota; kingdom Metazoa; phylum Mollusca; class Bivalvia; order Myida; family Dreissenidae; genus Dreissena; species Dreissena polymorpha. The sequence continues at coordinate 118,115,824 of NC_068356.1, read as the reverse complement.
ATAAGAGACTTGTGATTCTTGTATTCTGCCCTTCCTCTCAATGACCTCTATATATGACTCTTTAACTACTTATAAGAGACTTTTGATTCTTGTACTCTGCCCTTCCTCTCAATGACCTCTATTTATGTACACCACACAATGAAATAACTCTTCAACTACTTATAAGAGACTTGTGATTCTTGTACTCTGCCCTTCCTCTCAATGACCTCTATTTATGTACACCAAACAATGAAATAACTCTTCAACTACTTATAAGAGACTTTTGATTCTTGTACTCTGCCCTTCCTCTCAATGACCTCTATTTATGTACACCACACAATGAAACAACTCTTCAACTTCTTATAAGAGACTTGTGATTCTTGTATTCTGCCCTTTCTCTCAATGACCTCTATTTATGTACACCACACAATGAAATAACTCTTCAACTACTTATAAGAGACTTGTGATTCTTGTACTCTGCCCTTCCTCTCAATGACCTCTATTTATGTACACCAAACAATGAAATAACTCTTCAACTACTTATAAGAGACTTTTGATTCTTGTACTCTGCCCTTCCTCTCAATGACCTCTATTTATGTACACCAAACAATGAAATAACTCTTCAACTACTTATAAGAGACTTTTGATTCTTGTACTCTGCCCTTCCTCTCAATGACCTCTATTTATGTACACCACACAATGAAATAACTCTTCACCTACTTATAAGAGGCTTGCAATTCTTGCATTCTGCCCTTCCTCTCAATGACCTCTATTTATATACACCACACAACAGGGGCGTACCTAGGCATACGGCAGTATGCCTGTGCGTATAATTCAGTTTCAAACTTAAAAAAATGAACTCTTAAAATTCAAAAAATGCAATAAAAAGTTAGGGCTAAGGGGGTTAGGGGTATAATTATGTAAACAAGCAAACAAGACGTCCACTTTTAGCAAATAACATTGGGTACAAAACACAACACAGTCTTAACTACAAATACGAAGTAAAGTATTTTTTCACTGATGAGAGGTAATTATCACTCTGTAGACTTTACTCGTTCCACGACTGTGTTGTCGCCCCTTCAATTTTTTGGGAACCAATATTCGGACACGGGTACCCGATTATGTTTACATGGCGCAAATTTTCAAAATGTCAGCGAACGCTCCATTTTATCCACATGTTTTTAGAGATAGCGTCATCGAAACATGTTCATAAGATGAGAGAAGCTAGCTCTTTTGACAGATAAGTGAGAAATTTTTCACAGCTTTACATTTCCCTTAAGGTATTAGTCGATTTATAGATCTACGAGTTAAATAAAAGTTTAGTATGCTCGCTCAAGACTCAGCGAGCATGCTGTTGTTTCAGTCAAAGAGTGTTTCTTTTACAATTTAATTTAAAATTTAATTTTCTGTTTACCAAATACCCCAAATAAAATCAGTTTCAGCAGAAAATAATTACGAGCTTAGTTTTTGGCGCCACGTCGCACCAGGTTTGACGACTCGTCTTAACAAATACACACGCCGTGGGTGTGGCACTACATTTTTACAGAGTCGCAACAAATACACAGACATGGAAAAGGTTTCCATGGAAAACATGCTAAGTCCTTTACTTTTTTTAGAGGAAGAAATTGAGGAATACAATTGCCAAATGTTGCTGAAAGATAACAACAAAACGCTCCTTCTGCAATGAAATCCAACATGTTCTGGGGGAGAGAGCAAGAGTCAAACATTTCCTCACATTAACATACCCATTCACTCGCAGTCATAGGCTTCTTGATTTAAAGCCTTGATACTAAATCTTAATAGGTTATGGTCAAAAGTATATTTGCAGTTGGCAATTTTTATTGAAAATATTTATTATTCTCAATTTGTTTCAAGCTTAAATTCGAGGATAAACATTCCCAAAATGTGCCTGTAATGCAATACCAAATTACACCTTTTGCAAAGAAATATCTAAATTTTCCAGGGGAGGATCCCATACTCCCGCCAGCAATAGAGTTATATACCCTCGTACACCTACATGTATGAAACTACGGATCCATTCTCCCTCGCAATGAGGCTTCTTGATTTGTAAGCATTGACACTTAAACTTAGCAAATAAATTATGGTCGAAAGTATATTTGCTGTTGACAATGTTTAATAAAATATTTCCTTTTATCCGTCTTTTTCAAGCAAGAAATTGATGAATACAGTTGCCAAAACGTGGCTGAAAGATAACACCAAAACGCACCATCTGCAATGAATTTTCCCAAATTTTCTTGGGGGAGACCCCCCAAATCACCCCAGCAGGAGGGGGAGACCCCCTCCTTCACCCCCCCTCGCAGCTTTGCTGCTCGATCGTGCGTATAGCTGAAATAGCCTCACGAACGCCCCTGCACAATGAAAAAAATCTTTTACTACTTATAAGAGACTTGTGATTCTTGTATTCTGCCCTTCCTCTCATTGGCCTCTATTTATGTACATCACACAATGAAATAACTCTTCAACTACTTATAAGAGACTTGTGATTCTTGTATTCTGCCCTTCCTCTCAATGACCTCTATTTATGTACACCACACAATGAAATAACTCTTCAACTACTTATAAGAGACTTGTGATTCTTGTATTCTGCCCTTCCTCTCAATGACCTCTATTTATGTACACCACACAATGAAATAACTCTTCAACTACTTATAAGAGACTTGTGATTCTTGTATTCTGCCCTTCCTCTCAATGACCTCTATTTATGTACACCGCACAATGAAATAACTCTTCAACTACTTATAAGAGACTTGTGATTCTTGTATTCTGCCCTTCCTCTCAATGACCTCTATTTATGTACACCGCACAATGAAATAACTCTTCAACTACTTATAAGAGACTTGTGATTCTTGTATTCTGCCCTTCCTCTCAATGACCTCTATTTATGTACACCAAACAATGAAATAACTCTTCAACTACTTATCAGAGACTTGTGATTATTGTATTCTGTCCTTTCTCTCAATCACCTCTATTATAATGTACACCACACAAAGTTGACTATTGGAAAAAAGGGAAATAATAATGAAAAGCCTGATGAGAGAGTATTGGTTCTTTTACTCTGCACTTCTCTGTAATTTTTTTTCATCTTTATATTAAGTTTGTTTGGAATCCTAAGATGGTTGGGGTATACATATAAAGAGACTACAGGCCACAGCGCACTCATTTGATGGTAATAACAGTCTATTCAGAGTCTATTTATAGAAAGATTGTTTATTCAGAGTCTATTTCGGCAGGTATATGTGTTTTCATCATTATTAAGGCATATTTATTTCAGTGCAACTGCTTTGAAGTTCCGATTATCATGCTTTCCTGGATTGATTATCCTATTCCATTGAGAGTCTAGATCATTATTCTGCAAATGAAATTTCAATTATAGGCATTATTTTAACCTTGAGAGGTCTAAACAATAATATCATACAATTATATTCACAGTCTGTCTTGCACTTAATTTTCTTCACAGAGAAAAAAACACACTAAAATAAGTCTGCTATTGTATTTATAGAACAAAATGTGACATCCCAACACAAAAGGCCACAACACAGTGATCAGATGTTATCCATTTAAAATGATTATTAATAAACAAAACTGTATTTTCAGTACCAGTCTTCATCCTTTGCTCAAGTTGGCTGTATTTGCTCCTTGATTTACAGTGTTCTCCTACTTTTTAAATCTGTGAGAAAAAATTGAAAACTTGTTATTTTGAAAATTTGTTAACAAGTTCCTCTAATATTAATCAAGGCGCTGAAGGCACTGAAGTTGTTCGCTATTGTATAATCTTAGACAAAACTCAGTTTATAAAATTATGTTATAGCTTTGTATAGCACAAATTTGAAATGAACACAACCCATTCAAATTTTACAGAAGGAGATGTGTTTTTTTCCAAATCATTAATAAAAAAGATAATTTAAGCTTCATTTTGGGAAAACAGGGCTTAATTCATATGCATTAATTGTCATTCCAGTACCACAGAGACTCTCTTTTAACGAAAAACACCATTAAATCAGAAAGTGTCGTCCTTGATTAGCTTGTGCGCATTGCACAGGCTAATCTCATTTGACATGCATTAAGCCCCGTTTTCCCTGAAAGCAGCCAATATGTACAGATTTCAATGATAAACTGGCCAATGTCATCGCACAAGCTGTTGAACACAAGACTGGCCAATGTCGTCAATACACGCTTTGAAACACTATTGATTACATACACACACTCGCTGTCTGAAGTGTACCAGTGGTGAACTATAAAAAGGCAGATGCGGTGGTTATTGTTCCTAGCGTAGTAGAGCAGACGCTCCTAGCATTAGTCGCCTGCATAATTTTACTGCAGTTAGTTCAGGCCGACGAGTGCTGTCACTCATGCAAAGCGTGCGCTCTCATTGGCCAATATTGATTGTTCAATACACCGACGCTCCGCTTAGCGTAGTTAACAGCAGACTGACTTGCAAAACTTGCTCTACATTAGTTGCTCACTAGCGCGACCAACTCAAAATGGCAGCTTTTTATTAGCTGAATGTATTTGGAAGAATGTTAACAAATATGAACACATGATCAATAACTTGTGATAACACAACCAATGGAAACAAATTAATTTTGTTTTTATATTAATTAAAAAGCTTATTAAAATTTTTTATATATAAATAGGAATAAGTACCTGCAGTAGAAAATACACAGATTTATAAATCATGAACTCAAGAGTATTTTTATGTTTGATAAAATGTCTCAGGTCACTATGTTCCAATTAAACGAACACTGACTAATGCATGTATTCCTTTATTCATCTTCCATTGAGTTATCAATTATAGTTTTACACAAAACAACAATGTCCTAATTTAACATGATCATGCTGTATATCTAACATAACAGGAAATTATTACTTGAAAATTATTAATCCTGCAGTCAGTGTCATTAAAGGAGCATATCACCAGCATTTTCCATAATAAAAGACATAATATTATTATTACTTTCAACATAACTGATTACAATTTTTATTCTCATTTCTATCAAATCTATTTTTCTACAAGCTTCAATCATATGTTTATTTCATTATTTCAACAAATGTTTCAAAACAATTAACTTTTTTCGCAGATTTAGCCCTAGGAAAAGCTAACACAAATAAAAAAAAAGATTGACAAGTTATAAAATGAAATCAATTTCCAGTATAATGACCATAATTTATTTTAAATTAATGTTCATATTTTGCCAGGTGTGGCATTGAAGCGCTTTCAAACATAAACATGTTTAAGACACTTTTTACAAACAAAATTGTTTTCACTTAACAAGGTCGGAATTATTTTTCATCAGTAATATATGATGCAAAAGTTGTTCAAATATGGAGTTGGTTCTTTGTAGTGTTAATCAGTAAAAATTATTGTACAGTGATATAACTTTTTTAATAGCCATTGTATTTAAGATAACACCCTTCCCAACAAGTATCATAAACTTGATTTGTCTGAATAAAAGTAATGCTTCTACATTTAAACCAGGTCTGACCTTTGATAAGAAGTTGGCTACATTTTAATAAATATTCCACATAAATTTACAAAATTAGACTGTAAAAAATCATATTTTTAAATGCTATTGTTTTTTAGTGTCAACAGGTCCCCTTAGAATCATCAGATAAATTCAATCTCATTTTGATCAAATTCTGCTGTAAACAACATTATTTGTTTTCAATATCTGATGTCATATAAAAGGGTTTGACCAAACTATTTTTCAAACAAAAAAATATGAAATAAATAATCAACATTAAGAAGAACATAAAGGCTTTAAAATAAAATAATTGTTTGCAATTACCTTGATTTACTATCCTTTTACCAATCACAGAAAGCACAGAACTGATAATTCATGGAAGATTTTCCATTATTTTTCTGAATATATTTCATACTTTTCAACAGTGTTTTTTACCCTTTTCACTCACAGCATTCATTAGAACCTGTCACATGATAGGATAAGTTACTTATATTTATTATACCCATCCATATTTAAATGATACATTCCTTACTAGTGATGGTCTAACAACAAAGAACTTAACTTGCCCTACCCACAATGTTATGACTTTGAAAACAATTTACATTTTCAAGAACACTTAACACTGGCATTTGTAATAAGCTGTTCTGCTCAGTACATGTCAATTAGAATCTTGTTCAGCAATAATCAGCTCTTTGTTTCTTTCTGAAACGCTCCTTAACACTTTCATATAGAACATCAAAATAATAAATTTAATAATACTGTTCAAAATTCTCTTTGTCCAAGCAACTGTATCATGAGAAATATTATGCACCTAGCACTGATTAACTCTTCAATTTAAAGGGGCCTTTTCACAGAATTTGGCATGTTTTGATGTATTGTCATTAAATGCTTTATATTTATAAATGTTAAAGCCACGCACCTTATTTAGCATAGTAAATTTAAGAATTAATAAGAAACATATTTTAGATATGACAGTTAGAATATATCTGGTGGTTGCAAGGTAGTAATCCGTCTTTTTTGCGATTAACACCTTAAAAATAATCGCGTTTGTCGAAACGGACGTATACGTCCAGAAATCCTACTTTCGGTTTTAAAAGCGGTACCCTTTGAAAAATAATAAATTATTTGCTAACTAGTATATAGATTTAATTTTATCTAAGCCAATTATAATACATCTGGTGGTTACAAGGTAGAAATCCGTCTTTTATGAGCTTTAAAACTTAAAAATAATCACGTTTTTCGAAATTGACGCACACATGTATAAGTATGGAAATCCTACTTTCGGTTTTAAAATCCGTTTGAAAACTAATAAATTACTTGCTAACTAGGCTATCGATTTAACGACAATTTTGCACACTTACAAATTACATCCATATGTATTAATTAACGTGTATTTCATTTCAAGGTGTGTGGCTTTAACATAGGATACAAACAGATCCAGTAAACAAGAGGGCCATGATGGTCCTGTATGGCTCCACTGCTGAAAAAAGGCTGAAACAAATATTCTCTGCATGTGCAAATACTTAAATATAGGCCCTATTTAAGCACATGTACACTTTTGTGACCCCCTGGGCTTGGTCAAATTTAACCCCAGGGGCATAATTTGAGCAAACTTTGTAGAGGACAACTATATCTCACTACATGTACATACAAAATATGGTAGCCCTAGGTCCTAGAGTTCAGGACAAGAATATTTTAAAAGTTTTCACAAAATAAGCAAGATATAAGCGTATATAATGTTCAATTTTGTGACCAGCGGGTCAGGGTCAAATTTGACCCAAAGGGCTTAATTTGAACAAACTTGGTATAGAACTATAAGATGTTACTGCATACCAAATTTGGTAGCCATAGTCTGAATTGTTTTCGACAAAAAGATTTTTAAAGATTTCACAAAATAGGCGCTTTATAAGCGTTTTTTTCAATTTTGTGACCCCCCAGGGCAGGGTCAAAGTTGACCCCAGAGGCATTATTTGAACAAATTTGGTAGAGGTTTCTTAGATGTCACTACATACCAAATTTGGTAACCCTAGGCCCAACGGTTATGAACAAGAAGATTTTTAAAGTCTTCACAAAATAGGCCCCATATAAGCGTATGTTCAGTTTTGTGACCCCCTGGGCAGGGTCAAATTTGACCCAAGGGGCATAATTTGAACAAACTAAGAAGAGAACTATTACATGTCACTACATACCAAATTTGGTAGCCCTATGCCATACAGTTATGGACAAGAAGATTTTGAAAGTTTTCACAAAATAGGCCTTATATAAGCATATGTTCAATTTTGTGACCCTCAGGGCAGGGTCAAACTTGACCCCAAGGGCATAATTTGGAAAAAACTTGGTAGAGGACTATAAGATGTCACTTCATACCAAATAAGGTAGCCCTAGGCCCAATGGTTATGGACAAAAAGATTATGAAAGTTTTCACAAAATAGGCCTTATATAAGCATATGTTCAATTTTGTGACCCACGGGGCAGGGTCAAATTTGACCCCAGGGGCATAATTTGAAGAAATTTGGTAGAGGACCTTTAGATGTCTCTACATACCAAATTTGTTAGACCTAGGCCCAATGGTTATGGACAAGAAGATTTTGAAAGTTTTCACAAAATAGGCCTTATATAAGCATATGTTCAATTTTGTTATCCTCGAGGCAGGGTCAAATTTGACCCCAGGAGCATAATTTGAAGAAATTTGGTAGAGGACTACTAGATGTCTCTACATACCAAATTTGATAGCCCTAGGCCCAATGGTTATGGATATGAAAAATTTGAAAGTTTTCACAAAATAGGCCTTATATAAGCACATGTTCAATTTTGTGACCCCCGGGGCAGGATCAAATTTGACCCTAGGGGCATAATTTGAAGAAATTTGGTAGAGGACTATTAGATGTCTCTACATACCTTATTTGATAGCCCTAGGCCCAATGGTTATGGACGAGAAGATTTTGAAAGTTTTCACAAAATAGGCCTTATAAAAGCATATGTTCAATTTTGTGACCCCCGGGGACGGGTCAAATTTGACCCCAGGGGCATAATTTGAACAAATTTGGAAGAGGACTATTAGATGTCCCTACATACCAAATTTGATAGCCCTAGGCCCAATGGTTATGGACGAGAAGATTTTGAAAGTTTTCACAAAATAGGCCTTATATAAGCATATGTTCAATTTTGTGACCCACGGGGCAGATTCAAATTTGACCCCAGGGGCATAATTTGAAACAATTTGGTAGAGGACTTTTAGATGTCTCTACATACCAAATTTGATAGACCTAGGCCCAATGGTTATGGACAAGAAGATTTTGAAAGTTTTCACAAAATAGGCCTTATATAAGCATATGTTTCAATTTTGTTATCCCCGGGGCAGGGTCAAATTTGACCCAAGGGGCATAATTTGAAGAAATTTGGTAGAGGACTACTAGATGTCTCTACATACCAAATTTGATAGCCCTAGGCCCAATGGTTATGGATATGAAAATTTTGAAAGTTTTCACAAAATAGGCCTTATATAAGCACATGTTCAATTTTGTAACCCCCGGGGCAGGGTCAAATTTGACCCCAGGAGCATAATTTGAAGAAATTTGGTAGAGGACTACTAGATGTCTCTACATACAAAATTTGATAGCCCTAGGCCCAATGGTTATGGATATGAAAAATTTGAAAGTTTTCACAAAATAGGCCTTATATAAGCACATGTTCAATTTTGTGACCCCCAGGGCAGGATCAAATTTGACCCTAGGGGCATAATTTGAAGAAATTTGGTAGAGGACTATTAGATGTCTCTACATACCAAATTTGATGGCCATAGGCCCAATGGTTATGGATGAGAAGATTTTGAAAGTTTTCACAAAATAGGCCTTATATAAGCATATGTTCAATTTTGTTACCCCTGGGGCAGGGTAAAATTTGACCGCAGGGGCATAATTTGAAGAAATTTGGTAGAGGACTACTAGATGTCTCTACATACCAAATTTGATAGCCCTAGGCCCAATGGTTATGGAAATGAAAATTTTGAAAGTTTTAACAAAATAGGCCTTATATAAGCACATGTTCAATTTTGTGACCCCCGGCGCAGGGTCAAATTAGACCCCAGGGGCATAATTTGAAGAAATTTGGTAGAGGACAATAAGATGTCTCTACATACCAAATTTGATAGCCCTATGCCCAATGGTTATGGACGAGAAGATTTTGAAAGTTTTCACAAAATAGGCCTTATATAAGCATATGTTCAATTTTGTGACCCCGGGGCAGGGTCATATTTTACCCTAGGGGCATAATTTGAAGAAATTTGGTAGAGGACTATTAGATGTCTCTACATACCAAATTTGATAGCCATAGGCCCAATGGTTATGGACAAAAAGATTTTGAAAGTTTTCACAAAATAGGCCTTATATAAGCATATGTTCAATTTTGTGACCCTCGGGGCAGCGTCAAATTTGACCCCAGGGGCATGATTTGAAATAATTTGGTAGAGGACTATTAGATGTCTCTACATACCAAATTTGATAGCCCTAGGCCCAAAGGTTATGGACAAAAAGATTTTGAAAGTTTTCACAAAACAGGCCTTATATAAGCTTATGTTCAATTTTGTGACCCCCGGGGCAGGGTCAAATTAGACACCAGGGGCATAATTTGAAAAAATTTGGTAGAGGACTATTAGATGTCTCTACATACCAAATTTGATAGCCCTATGCCCAATGGTTATGGACGAGAAGATTTTGAAAGTTTTTACAAAATAGGCCTTTTATAAGCATATGTTCAATTTTGTGACCCACGGGGCAGATTCAAATTTGACCCCAGGGGCATAATTTGAAGAAATTTGGTAAAGGACTTTTAGATGTCCCTACATACCAAATTTGATAGACCTAGGCCCAATGGTTATGGACAAGAAGATTTTGAAAGTTTTCACAAAATAGGCCTTATATAAGCATATGTCCAATTTTGTTACCCCCGGGGCAGGGTCAAATTTGACCCCAGGGGCATAATTTGAAAAATGGTTATGGATATGAAAATTTTGAAAGTTTTCACAAAATAGGCCTTATATAAGCACATGTTCAATTTTGTAACCCCCGGGGCAGGGTCAAATTTGACCCCAGGGGCATAATTTGAAGAAATTTGGTAGAGGACCATTAGATATCTCTACATACCAAATTTGATAGACCTAGGCCCAATGGTTATGGACGAGAAGATTTTGAAAGTTTTCACAAAATAGGCCTTATATAAGCATATGTTCAATAATGTGACCCCCGGGGCACGGTCAAATTTGACCCCAGGGGCATAATTTGAAGAAATTTGGTAGAGGACTTTTAGATGTCTCTACATACCAAATTTGATAGACCCAGGCCCAATGGTTATGGACAAGATGATTTTTTATGTTTTCACAAAATAGGCCTTATATAAGCATATGTTCAATTTTGTTACCCCCGGGGCAGGGTCAAATTTGACCCCAGGGGCATAATTTGAAGAAATTTGGTAGAGGACTACTAGATGTCTCTACATACCAAATTTGATAGCCCTAGGCCAAATGGTTATGGAAATGAAAATTTTGAAAGTTTTCACAAAATAGGCCTTATATAAGCACATGTTCAATTTTGTGACCCCCGGCGCAGGGTCAAATTTGACCCCAGGGGCATAATTTGAAGAAATTTGGTAGAGGACTATAAGATGTCTCTACATACCAAATTTGATAGCCCTATGCCCAATGGTTATGGACGAGAAGATTTTGAAAGTTTTCACAAAATAGGCCTTATATAAGCATATGTTCAATTTTGTGACCCCGGGGCAGGGTCAAATTTGACCCTAGGGGCATAATTTGAAGAAATTTGGTAGAGGACTATTAGATGTCTCTACATACCAAATTTGATAGCCATAGGCCCAATGGTTATGGACGAGAAGATTTTGAAAGTTTTCACAAAATAGGCCTTAAATAAGCATATGTTCAATTTTGTGACCCTCGGGGCAGGGTCAAATTTGACCCCTGGGGCATGATTTGAAATAATTTGGTAGAGGACTATTAGATGTCTCTACATACCAAATTTGATAGCCCTAGGCCCAAAGGTTATGGACAATTTTGTGACCCCCGGGGCAGGGTCAAATTTGACCCTAGGGGCATAATTTGAAGAAATTTGGTAGAGGACTATTAGATGTCTCTACATACCAAATTTGATAGCCATAGGCCCAATGGTTATGGACGAGAAGATTTTGAAAGTTTTCACAAAATAGGCCTTATATAAGCATATGTTCAATTTTGTGACCCCCGGGGCAGGGTCAAATTAGACCCCAGGGGCATAATTTGAAAAAATTTGGTAGAGGACTATTAGATGTCTCTACATACCAAATTTGATAGCCCTATGCCCAATGGTTATGGACGAGAAGATTTTGAAAGTTTTCACAAAATAGGCCTAATATAAGCATATGTTCAATTTTGTGACCCCCGGGGCAGGGTCAAATTTGACCCCAGGGGAATAATTTGAAGAAATTTGGTAGAGGAGTTTTAGATGTCTCTACATACCAAATTTGATAGACCTAGGCCCAATGGTTATGGACGAGAAGATTTTGAAAGTTTTCACAAAATAGGCCTTATATAAGCATATGTTCAATTTTGTAACCCCCGGGGCAGGGTCAAATTTGACCCCAGGGGCATAATTTGAAGAAATTTGGTAGAGGACTATAAGATGTCTCTACATACCAAATTTGATAGCCCTATGCCCAATGGTTATGGAAAAGAAGATTTTGAAAGTTTTCACAAAATAGGCTTTATATAAGCATATGTTCAATTTTTTCGACCCGGGGCAGGGTCAAATTTGACCCCAGGGGCATAATTTGAAGAAATTTGGTAGAGGACTATTAGATGTCTCTACATACCAAATTTGATAGCCATAGGCCCAATGGTTATGGACAAAAAGATTTTGAAAGTTTTCACAAAATAGGCCTTATATAAGCATATGTTCAATTTTGTGACCCTCGGGGCAGGGTCAAATTTGACCCCTGGGGCATGATTTGAAAAAAAATTGGTAGAGGACTATTAGATGTCTCTACAGACCAAATTTGATAGCCCTAGGCCCAAAGGTTATGGACAAAAAGATTTTGAAAGTTTTCATAAAATAGGCCTTATATAAGCTGATGTTCAATTTTGTGACCCCCGGGGCAGGGTCAAATTAGACCCCAGGGGCATAATTTGAAAAAATTTGGTAGAGGACTATTAGATGTCTCTACATACCAAATTTGATAGCCCTATGCCCAATGGTTATGGACAAGAAGATTTTGAAACTTTTCACAAAATAGGCCTAATATAAGCATATGTTCAATTTTGTGACCCGCGGGGCAGATTCAAATTTGACCCTAGGGGCATAATTTGAAGAAATTTGGTAGAGTACTTTTAGATGTCTCTACATACCAAATTTGATAGACCTAGGCCCAATGGTTATGGACAAGAAGATTTTGAAAGTTTTCACAAAATAGGCCTTATATAAGCATATGTTCAATTTTGTTATCCCCCCGGGCAAGGTCAAATTTGACCCCAGGGGCATAATTTGAAGAAATTTGGTAGAGGACTACTAGATGTCTCTACATACCAAATTTGATAGCCCTAGGCCCAATGGTTATGGAAATGAAAATTTTGAAAGTTTTCACAAAATAGGCCTTATATAAGCACATGTTCAATTTTGTGACCCCCGGCGCAGGGTCAAATTTGACCCCAGGGGCATAATTTGAAGAAATTTGTTAGAGGACTATAAGATGTCTCTACATACCAAATTTGATAGCCCTATGCCCAATGGTTATGGACGAGAAGATTTTGAAAGTTTTCAAAAAATAGGCCTTATATAAGCATATGTTCAATTTTGTGACCCCGGGGCAGGGTCAAATTTGACCCTAGGGGCATAATTTGAAGAAATTTGGTAGAGGACTTTTAGATGTCTCTACATACCAAATTTGATAGCCCTAGGCCCAATGGTTATGGACGAGAAGATTTTGAAAGTTTTCACAAAATAGGCCTTATATAAGCATATGTTCAATTTTGTGACCCTCGGGGCAGGGTCAAATTTGACACCTGGGGCATGATTTAAAATAATTTGGTAGAGGACTATTAGATGTCTCTACATACGAAATTTGATAGCCCTAGGCCCAAAGGTTATGGACAAAAAGATTTTGAAAGTTTTCACAAAACAGGCCTTATATAAGCTTATGTTCAATTTTGTGACCCCCGGGGCAGGGTCAAATTAGACCCCAGGGGCATAATTTGAAAAAATTTGGTAGAGGACTATTAGATGTCTCTACATACCAAATTTGATAGCCCTATGCCCAATGGTTATGGACAAGAAGATTTTGAAAGTTTTCACAAAATAGGCCTTATATAAGCATATGTTCAATAATGTGACCCCCGGGGCAGGGTCAAATTTGACCCTAGGGGCATAATTTGAAAAAATTTGGTAGAGGACTTTTAGATGTCTCTACATACCAAATTTGATAGACCTAGGCCCAATGGTTATGGACAAGATGATTTTTAATGTTTTTACAAAATAGGCCTTATATAAGCATATGTTCAATTTTGTTACCCCCGGGGCAAGGTCAAATTTGACCCCAGGGGCATAATTTGAAGAAATTTGGTAGAGGACTACTAGATGTCTCTACATACCAAATTTGATAGACCTAGGCCCAATGGTTATGGACAAGAAGATTTTGAAAGTTTTCACAAAATAGGCCTTATATAAGCATATGTTCAATTTTTTTTACCCCTGGGGCAGGGTCAAATTTGACCCCATGGGCATAATTTGAAGAAATTTGGAAGAGAACTACTAGATGTCTCTACATACCAAATTTGATAGCCCTAGTCCCAATGGTTATGGAAATGAAAATTTTGAAAGTTTTCACAAAATAGGCCTTATATAAGCACATGTTCAATTTTGTGACCCCCGGGGCAGGGTCAAATTAGACCCCAGGGGCATAATTTGAAGAAATTTGGTAAAGGACTATTAGATGTCTCTACATACCAAATTTGATAGCTCTATGCCCAATGGTTATGGACGAGAAGATTTTGAAAGTTTTCACAAAATAGGCCTTATATAAGCATATGTTCAATTTTGTGACCCCCGGGGAAGGATCAAATTTGACACTAGGGGCATAATTTGAAGAAATTTGGTAGAGGACTATTAGATGTCTCTACATACCAAATTTGATAGCCATAGGCCCAATAATGGACGAGAAAATTTTGAAAGTTTTCACAAAATAGGCCTTATATAAGCTTATGTTCAATTTTGTGACCCTCGGGGCAGGGTCAAATTTGACCCCAGGGGCATGATTTAAAGAAATTTGGTAGAGGACTATTTGATGTCTCTACATACCAAATTTGATAGCCCTAGGCCCAATGGTTATGGACAAAAAGATTTTGAAAGTTTTCACAAAATAGGCCTTATATAAGCTTATGTTCATTTTTGTGACCCCCGGGGCAGAGTCAAATTAGACCCCAGAGGCATAATTTGAAGAAATTTGGTAGAGGACTATAAGATGTCTCTACATACCAAATTTGATAGCCCTAAGCCCGATGGTTATGGACGAGAAGATTTTAAATGTTTTCACAAAATAGGGCTTATATAAGCATATGTTCAATTTTGTGACCCCCGGGGCAGGGTCAAATTTGACACCAGGGGCATAATTTGAAGAAATTTGGTAGAGGACTATTAGATGTCTCTACATACCAAATTTGATAGCTCTATGCCTAATGGTTATGGACAAGAAGATTTTGAAAGTTTTAACAAAACAGGCCTTATATAAGCAAATTTTCATTTTTGTGACCCCCGGGGCAGGGTCAAATTTGACCCCAGGGGCATAATTTGAACAAATTTGAAAGAGGTTCACCCCAGAAACATTCCTGAGAAATTTCATCAGCATTGGACCAGTAGTTTAGGAGAAGAAGATGTTTTAAGAAAAAGTTAACGCATGCACGCACGCACGAAGGACACAGGACCATGACAAAAGACCTGCTGGCCTCTGGCCAGTGGAGCTAAAAATCAAGAATAAAATTTAAGAAAAGGAAATAGGTAACCCTCAGCAGGGCTCGACCCCTGGGTTCCTGGAGCTAAAAGTCTACCACTTAGACCACTCGGTTCTTCCGAAAACAATATCTGATGTATTTTATACTTAATATAAGCAATACTCGTAGCTTTACAAAATATAACGACAACAACAAAACTCTCCAAATTATTAATTCGTTTCGGGTTGCAACGCTTAATAATTTTCGGGGATTTAAATCATCAAAAGATGCATATAATGGCTATTTTAGAGCATGGTAAATGTTCAGTTTTACTATTTCCTCACAAAGATCATAACTTATAAAACGAAAATTTGCGAATCTGAAACAACTTTTTTTTCAATTTTGTCAATTTACCCAAACGTGAAAAGGCTCCTTTAAAGGAACTTGATCATATTTTTCGTCTTTGAAAAAAAATCTCATTTAATCAATGCACTAACAAATCAGGAATATTTGGAATATTTTTAAATAATTATAAAACAAGGTAAAAGAAATAAAAAAATTAATTTTGCCTGCCCAAGGGCTCAAAACTTGAACCTCTGAGTCTAGAAGCAAACACTATTGTGCAACGACTATATCACTGACTTTTTATTTTATAAGGGAAGTTTTAACATTATGTCCGTTATACATGTTTTTTTAAAAATTATATATGCAAAGTGCTATTTTAGTTATTTTAAATACAATGCAAACATTTTTTTGATTCTTAGAAAACCTTTTTTAATTGTCATTTTGGCAAACTGTGAAAAAGTCCCTTTCATAAATGACATTATTTTTAATTTCCCAATTTTTTTAAAGGAGCATAAATCAGGGGTATTTCACCTCAACATGTTATTATAAGCACATATTAAGACAATGAAATAATTCAAATTTTCACTTAATCATTTATCATGAAGCAATACAACACTCATATTATAATGTTCTTGCAAAGAAAAATACATTAAATGCCAAAACAAATAATCTTTAAGTGAGATTCACACTATTGTCTTAAAAAACAAAGCCAACTTCAATTAAACATTTGCATGATGACTGTACTATTGCATGAAAATAACAGTACAATATACCCAAACATTGTCAGTAAATTGAATAATTATTAAATAAAACAAAAAATAATACAAAAATTACCATTATCAGAATAAGCAGCTAATAAGTAGTAAATGAATAATATGCCATACAGTAGAGATATATTTTCACTACCTTATGTTACAGTTTGAAAATATTTAACACAAAATCCACACAAAAATGATGATGCAATACCTTCTGGGAAAACCCTAACCATCTAGTGCACCACTGCTGGGAGCAGAACCATTAATCAAACTGAATCATTCACACAGCTAGTTTCTCTCAGACTGTAAACACATTAGACTGTGGCTACAAGCTACTACATCTTGATCTTAAAACTAATTGAGACAGAAGTTTATTATTTGCTAACAAATTTCTACAAACCTGTTTGCTCCATAGTTTTAAAACACATCATCAAGTTGAAGCAGTTTATCTTCATAACCTGGACAGATAAAACTCATGCAAATGATTCAGTTTACTTGAAGTTATCAAACTGATCCTTTTGCAGTCATCACTGCACTAACAGAACCCAGAGTTTACTCAACAAATATTAATCTTTTCATAAATTATTAATGTATATTTTAGACATTTCCTTGTTTTGATATTTTTAGCAGGAAGAATATACATGAAATTAAACTTATTGATAAAAGCAAATATTTACTACCACCTATCGTATAATCAGTGAATGGAACATGTTGAAAGAAAATTACTTGAACTGTAAAAGTAGTGAGTTAATATAGAATTGTATTTTCTATACATTATTCGACTAATCTACTTGTACTATTTAAAAATGGGTTTTATATTATTACAGAAATACAAAAGATAAAAGAACATCCATCAGCAAAGAAAATGAAGTGTTTTTTCTATGAATTATTTTGTACACTATCGTTCATCTGTATAGGTATCCACCAAAGGATAAGTTTATTTACGAATTTATTTACTTTTGCTTTTTGTCTGTTATGAAAGAAATCGGCTGTAACAAGGATAATATTTAGAAATCAGAAATATCTCCATAAACCAGCACTGCTGATCAATGCTTAATTTAAGTTAATTGGAGCAATTAAGCAAATGTTTTTTTAAAATAAATATCTGATTTAAATTTAAAAAAAAGAATACAAATTAGTTATAATTCAGAATTTCAATTTTATTCAAAGGGCATACAAGTAGTTGTAATTCTTAAGTATTTCGAAGTATTCAAAAGATATATTGCAATTGTTATTTGCAATAAAGTAACATTTTACACAACAATACAATGTGTAATTAGAATGAATGCATGCATGTGAAATAACATAAATCAGTGTAACCAGTCATTATGAATACCAAGATCTCTACTGGAATGATCTGATTTTTCCAACATGTCTTGGCACGAGGTCGAGAACCTATCACATGGTTGTGCAATAACACCCCCAAAAGTAAACAGTAAATGCCGTCCATGACGTCATCGTTACTTTTAGTACCATGAGTAGTTTTACCTAACCTATTGTCTACAGAAAGATATGGCTGCCTCAGACTGCCTCTTGTACTTTTCAGTTGGTATTAAAAGATGCGCATAAATAATGCGCACATTAATACATAATAATTATGCAGTATGTTTATTTGCACATAACATAAGTATATTTACAGTATATATACAATACGTCCAATCATTTACAATTCTAAAGAGCATTTTCCATCACATAAATAGTACATTAATTAGTGCTTATAATAATTCTAGAAGAATAAACCACTGTATAACATACCTTATGTAGATGTACCAGCCTGATTTTTCCATTTACATACTAATTGTCACACAAACCCGAATTAATATAAACACATGCATATACATTTGATATTGATTACATGATTCAGACCTTGACAACAGTTTATTACAGAGCTTTTAGATATAACCCAAAAATAATGCAAAATCTACATTATAATCGATTTATTATATGCATTGCTCATTTCAATCAAAAAAACAAATAATCACAAACTAAAATCATGTGTATTGGTTTCTTATCTTACATACGTTTAAATCCAAGACATCCAAGATTAAATCTTTCAGACGATCAGATTAAAGCACTGAATATAAGATAAGTAATGTTTATGAAAAGTATTGCTTCTGTGCGGCACGATCAGGACAACCCTGCTTATGCAACATAGCATACACACATTCCTTTAATCCTTCTAAGCCTGGCAACACTAACCTACGCACAATAATTGTCCGGACAAGCGCGCCTTGTTTCCTAGATTCCTTTGTTCCTACATGGCTTTATAGTGCCTCACTTGGCTCAATCTGCGAGCAATTTGTAAATGAGGTCTCCTCATACAGAACCCGAGTATAACATGAGCGTGGGAGATAAAGTTGGGGAGGTGAGGATACGCCATCAGATTTATGTACACCCCCTCTGCATCTGGCTGTAAACACTACACGGTAATTATACAACAATTTGCAGCATAATTCACTGTACAAACACATAGCAATTTATTATGAAGCTGTCAGGTTACATTTTATAACTGTACATGTGTTGAGATTCTTATGTTAAGGTTTCTTTCGATAGAAACAAAATTATATATCGACGTACCGGTATATGCTGGCTTATTCTATACAATGTTTACATGCAAGCAATGATCATGTGAATAGCTGAATAATAGAATATACGCGACTAAAGTCAGAGATTAGTCGTCTGTGCACGAGGCGTAAAGTTCTTCTCCACAAAGATAAATTGTGTCTTGTTCTGAGAAAATTGGGCTTAATGCATGTGCGTAAAGTGTCGTCTCAGATTAGCCTGTGCAGTCCGCACAGGCTAATCAGGGACGACACTTTCCGCTGTTATGGTATTTTTAGTTTCAAGGAAGTCCCTCCTTGCCGAAAATCAAGTTTAGGCGGAAAGTGTCGTCCCTGATTAGCCTGTGCGGACTGCACAGGCTAATCTGGGACGACACTTTACGCACATGCATTATGACCAGCTTTCACAGAACAAGACACAATTATTGAGCACTTACATTTCTACGATGAGTACTGAGCCAGCAGTATTTAACTGAAGATTCTTTTTCTAATAATGCCTTCACATGACAATTACTTTCAACCGATTAGATCTATTAACCAATAAAGTTTTAAGTTGACACCTGTTTCAGTTTTCGTTATATGCTCCGGCCAACATTTTAATTTAAAAGGCAAAGGGAGGGCAATATGGAATACGACAGAATCAGTTCTACATCTTGGACACCACCCTTTTCGCAAAAAGATCTTTCTTCGTAGGACGATTAAAGTTGATGTCTCTAATAGTTTTCCAGATATGCTCCTGGCAAAAAAAAATTCGACGTCCGGACTGCCAGACAGACAACCTAAATCCAGTATGCCACCTAAGTTTGATGTGCGGAGAATAATATAATTATATTTTTTTTACAAAAAAACCCCACATCAACAAATTTTAAAATCATGTAACATAGTCTAGACAGGTTTCTGACTGCTGTTTTGAAGCATCACATCACCTGCTCTTACCTCTGGTAAGGCACTCCGTAATCAGGCCAATTAATACTAGAAACATGTTTTCGAGAAAGATAAGTCTGTCAATCAAGCTGATATGATGGGTATCGTGCTGGTGTTACAGTTTGTTTAATCTTCCATAATAGAAAGCACTCTGTTTCTGGGCATTTGTTTCATTTACTTTAATCCAATTACATGTTTCCGGGAACCTGCATCAATACGTTTCTGTCAACCACGGGGAATTGTTCGATCAATTTCAACAAATCTGGATTTACTCTCAAGGTAAACACTGAAATTATCAGCGTGAAGTGATTAAATAATCCACAACCATAAGTGTGTTTTTATTTTCGCTGGGATTTATTGTTTAGTGCACTTTTGAATTCAGTGGCTTGTCTGGAGATATTTAAGTACACGCACCACGGGTGTCCGCGGGCATGCTAAAATGTGTTTTTTTTTACCCATTGGAAGGGTCGTAGATGTATTGAATGGTATTTTATACATGTAGTCACATACATTTATAAATTAAAATGATGGACAATTAGACAACATGGATTAGTGATACGGGAGAGGGTGAGTATGCCCGGGTTAAGCACAGGATTTGTTCTTTACATTAAAGAGCAGCACGTTAGTGCGTCAGCCCAATAACACTCTTGTTTAATTTTTTTAACCGGGTGTCTGGAGTATAACGAGTCAAACAGGTGGCTGCTCAACAAACATTCGAAGACCGCTCAGGTGTAACCTGTTGTATTTAAATGGTGATGTCTAGACAATTTTTCTAGAAATCATATGTCCGTTAACGCACTAATTATGAGTTGAAATAGACCATCATGAAACCGTGTGAGAATGTTTTGGCGCATATTATCACAGGCAAGGTCAATAATCAGCCAGATCGCTGGAAACGCTTCTAAAACATGACCTTTAAATTGTAGAAAATAGATAATAATGTTTCACGCCTTAATCTCGTCATAAATAAACAACCGTACCCGTTCACTAACTAAAATAGTTAAATTCGCATAATCATCAAATTACGGAATACCGTTAGGGCCATCGTGGTTACACATTAAAATCCAGAGGGCGACAACGCGACAGTACGATGGCGGCAATGCGATAGTACGATGGCGACAATTCGACAACACGATAGTACGATGGCGACAATGCGATAGTCATATCGTACTGTCGCCATCGTATCATCGCATTGTCGCCATCGTACTATCGCGTTATCGCACTTTCGTCATCGTATTATCGCATTGTCGTCATCGTACTATCGCACTGTCGTATTCCTATTGTCGCACTATCGCATTGTTGTCTATCGCCTTCCGGTACACATGCGCACATGGTATTTTTTCCTAGATGGAACCACTTTTAAAAATACTTTACAGTTCGGCATACCTTACATCAATACCCATTGTATAACTTAATAAGAATTTCATTATAAATGTAACGTCTTTTAAAGTACATCTTTATAAAGTCATCTGTTTTGTTTCTGCAATACGAATAGTATGTGTATCGAAAGGCGATAGTCGACAATGCGATAGTACGATGGCGACAATGAGACACTGCGATAATACGATGACGACAATGCGACAGTACGATGACGACAATGCGACAGTGCGACAATACGATGGCGACAGTGTGATAGTCTGATAGCGACAATGCGATAATACGATGACGACAGTACGATGACTATCACATTGTCGCCATCGTACTATCACGTGGTCGCAGTGTCGCCATCGTACTATCGCATTGTCGCCATCGTACTATCGCATTGTCGGCATCGTACAATCGCACTATCGCATTGTCGCCCTCTGGATTTTAATGTGTAACCACGATGGCCCTAACGGAATTCCGTATCAAATATTGTCGCACTGCGTGCAACCATAAAATCTCCACCAAGCTCATTAACCCGCTAGATAGTCTAAACTCTCATGCATTATGGACATCGAATACTACAAATCCAATCGAACAAATACATCTTGATTGCTTACCATCAACAGTAGAATAACAGTTACAGCTCTTAATTCTGTGCAATTGCAGGAATGAATATAACTCACTGGGAAACGGAAATTATTGTTTTCCAAAATGGTGGTCCTCAACGTTTTTTATTTGTGAGCGTTAGCTCACAAATAATGTATGGGCAATTTTGCAAATCAGTATGGGCTTAACTACGCTAGGAACCGTAACCCGTGACGGCCTGTGTGGATAACTACAGTAAAATTAAGCAGTTTATAGTTCCCACTGGTACACTACATAGTGTGTATGTATTCAAAGCAGAGTTGCTTAAAGCAGAGGAACAGATAACTCCTACAGTACTTGCTAGTATACTCCGGAAAGTATGGATCTCAGAAACAGCACCTGAGGATTGGAAGGTGGGACTAATAGTGAAACTGCCGAAAAAAAGGTGACCTTACAGACTGCAACAATTGGAGTGGTATAATGCTGCTGTCAATGACCAGTAAGATCTTTAGCAGAATTGTGCTTGACAGAATTTCAGCTAGTGTAGATAAACTGCTGCGGGAAAACCAAGCCGGTTTCAGGAAGGGTAAGTCATGTTCAGATCAGATTTTCACACTTCGACAAATCATAGAGCAAAGTCACGAGTGGGACGCAACCGTCTTGCGAATTTTATTGACTTCCAGAAAGCATTCGATAGCGTGAACAGGCCAGCATTATGGAGGATTTAAGCCTATTATGGCATCCCAGACAAGATTATCTCTCTGTCATCAAGATGCTTTATTTAGATTTCAGTGCTAAAGTAATCTGCGAAACAACTCTCACAGAGAACCTTGAGATCAGGACAGGCGTGAAGCAGGGGTATGAATTGTCACCTTTACTATTTTCTTTGTACATCGACTGGCTGATGAAGGAATCCACTATGGATGCAGTCAAGGGACTCCAGTGGACGTTAACAGAAACACTGGAAGACCTTGATTTCGCTGACGACACCGCGCTTCTCGCTCAGCGCCACCAAGGCATCCAAACAAAGACGGACAAGCTAGATTCTCTTGGGAAGCAGATTGGCCTCAATATCAACGTAAACAAAACAAAAGTGATGAGAATAAACGCCAAAACAGAGAAACCAGTTACCATAAACAATTGCGCTATTGAAGAAGTAGATGAGTTTTTGTATCTTGGGAGTAAAGTCAGAAGTGACGAAAATTCAGAAGAAGATGTCAATTACAGATTATCCAAAGCCAGAGGTGCTTTTGCAGCATTACGGAACATCTGTAAGTCCTCCAAGCTAAATTATACCACCAAGATCAGGATTTTCAAGACTAATGTACTTTCAGTCCTGCTGTATTGTTCAGAATCCTGGAAAGTCACAAAGTTTATTTGCCTTAAGCTTGATGTCTTTCAAAGAAGGTGTCTCAGGCGGATTCTCCAAATCTTCTGGCCAAACACTATATCCAATACAGCACTCCACTGCAAAACAGGCACAACCCCAATATCAACACAGATCAAGCGCAAAAGATGGCGCTGGATTAGTCATGTTCAAAGGATGGAGGAAGCAGCCATTCGTAAGGTTGCAATGCGATGGACACCGATCGGACGTAGAAAAAGAGGGCGACCAAAAGAGACATGGCGCCGGTAAGTTGAAAAGGAGATGAGAAAGGAAAATTGGAGCTGGGGCCAGGTGCGGACATGGACAAAGGACCGGGTGCATTGGCGAGCTTTGGTGGTGGCCTTATGCGCCAATAGGCGCGAAGAGGATTAAACTATGCATTCAAAAGTATTTAACAGCTTGTTAGACAACGTTGGTCAGTCTAGTTTTTATCATTGAAATCTGTACATATTAATGCATGCCAAATAAGATAAGCATGTGCACATTGATTAGCTGTATCAATGATTTGAAAAAACAACAACATCTGGACCTGTGCTTTAAGACACACTCTTTATAAATTTGAATTGGTTGTGGTCATTTTAAACTTGCGATATAAAAAAGCTATAACCTAATTTTGAAAACTGAGTTGCGTCCAAGATTATACAACAGCGAACAAATTCCATGCCTTCAGCGCTTCGATTTCAAACGCTGGCGATACAATCGCAAACATGTAATAGTTACTCACAGTACAAACATATGGGTCATTTTTTATGAACACAACAAGGTAATATAAGAGAGCAGCATTACTGTATCATTGTTTAAGAACGATTGTAACTAAAAACAGTTGAAACGGAATTTCATTTTTTGATGTGCGAAATATATGGAAAACGAAATTTGTATTTGACTTCATGGTTTTATGGCCAAAATGATATATTCTTATTTTATAAACCTTATCCAATTACAGGTGAATTCGTAATACAGAAATAATATTACATCGATTTGCATAAAATAAAACATGTATTCGTTTACATGGATTAAATACTGTGCAAAATCGATAGTTAAGCTTTATTTACACATATCCGGTCTGTGACGTTCTCTTCTGGTCGATTCAGTCTGTCCCACTATCGCTAACTCATCCAGGGGGTGGGGGAAAGAGGATATAAATCTGCTGACATTCGTTGGTTTGTCTGCTTTTTTTGTGTGCTAACATTCAGTGGTTTGTATGCATGATTGTAACATCAACAGAACAATCATGATTGTGCTGACATAAAACGGGTTCTGAACATTCGAAAAGGCTAACGCGTAATAGTCTTGATCCATGGATGTGATTAAATGAATCGGTCAAAAGTTAAAATTTACCTGCACAAATCGGCACTTTAAGTTTCGTCTATCATGTTTCTGAGAGCTTTTGAGTGTGTGAGTAATTCACAGCTTATTTACAGATAATCGCCGAGTCTTCACGACAACTATAAGTGCAGACTAGCCCCTGTGATCTTTCAGCGGAAATATTTAATTTTGAGCTAAAGGTCAGATTACCCCGGCTTCCCTTTTATTCACCAAATATATCAATTTGATCCAAAAAGAACAGTGCACGGTGGCCAATGGGACCCTTATGTGCACTGGAAGACAATTTAAAGACTATTCATGCCGTGTTGCCCTTAAAAGGACAAGGCCACTCCGCCAGAGAAGTACGGGCATTACACAAATACACTCTTCCCGCTAATAGTGCGCTGTGCCGCCTTGATGGCCGCTCTTGAAGTCACCAACCCGAAACCCAGAACGGTTTCCCCAGCACGTTACCGTACTGAATGTTATGAACATGGTATATTTTTACACAGGAACAAAAATATTGTTGAATAGGAAATAGCATTCACCGTTTCCATGAAATGCAACAGTATAAATTTGCATTCTTTGATACGTCACAAAACTATTAGCTTGCATGTTCCATCACATTATCCATTTCAAACCTAAAAAATGTAACACAGGGTTTTAACTCTTTTTATCTTAAGCCAAAATGAAAGAGCAAATTTTTTTCTATTGATCGTGTTTCAACAAAATGATGTTCGGATTAACAGAAGAACCAACACTTCCTAAAATGTAAATTATTGAATATTAGAATATATGCGGCATGATTATGAGAGAAAAGTAGTCTCTGCAATAAGTAAAATGCATGAAAAATTCAGAGCCATCTATATAGTAAGTAGAACAAGTTACTACAAAAAATAGTTTACGTTTCAAGTGTAAGCAGAGGCGTTTTAAATTGAAGATTCGATTTCTACTAAGACATTGACATGACAATCGGCCATTCTTCCATTATCATTCTGCTTTAACTATTGTGCGAATATTGCAGTTTTGTTTCTTCTACTTTTTTTATAGACTTGTATATCTGGCAATGATTCGATTTAGTTATTGCAGCATATGCGTATTTCATTGAATATTCATGTTTTTCTAATACATTGACATGACAGTCGGCCATTCTGCCAACATAATTTTGCTTAAACTATTGTGCTAACATTTTAGTTTCGTTTCTTCTCTATATTTCTCTATATTGTATAGCCTTGTATATCTGAAAATTATTCAATTTATTTTTGCAGCATACTTAGTATATGATGGAGGTACTAAGCAGGATCGGGAAGTAAGTAAGATGCACGAACACTTCGGCCTCATCTCTATAAAGTAAGTAGCACACGTAACTAAATAGATAATTTATCTTGTCAACTACATTAGACAGTATACTCTATTTAACAGTTAAGACAAGCAGCAATGATATGTAACCGGCGGATACTGACTTGGATACTGACACAGTTACCTGTTGGGAGGCGGAAAACTACAACGGGCAAGGCATGGTCAGGGGTGATAACCCCAAAAAAGGGTTAGGGTAAGGGTTAGAATTAGGGGTCGGGTTAGGGTTAGGGTTGGGTTTAGGCTAACCCAAACCCTAACCCGACCCCTAACACTAACCCTTACCCAAACCCTAACCCTCTAACCCCCCCTTGCGCAATACCATACCATGCCTCGCCCGTTGTCGTTTTCCGCCTCCCTTACCTGTTGCTTATGATCATCCTCAATCATCAACTCACCTATATATTCCAACATCACTTTAAGATATAACCGTATATATCTCCATATATTCGCGACAGGTTAATTAGATTCCATTTTACTTGCTAAACCTCCTTGATACACAGTTGATTCTCATGACGATTCCTTACCGACCCATATCACCACCGCGCGAGTAAACAAGCCGATTTCAGCAAATTTTGTCCGGAATGAACTATGACTGTTTCTAATCGTGTCTTAAATCTCTCTCCCCCGAATAACGCGTTGTAATAGGTAATTCATTGTTTAGTATAAATAACTGGTTTCCTAAAACACAAACTCCACACAAAAATGATGATGCAATACCTTCTGGGAAAACCTTAACCATCTAGTGCACCACTGCTGGGAGCAGAACCATAAATCAAACTGTATCATTCACACAGCTAGTTTCTCTCAGACTGTAAACACATTAGACTGTGGCTACAAGCTACTACATCTTGATCTTAGAACTAATGGAGACAGAAGTTTATTATTTGCTAACAAATTTCTACAAACCTGTATGCTCCATAGTTTTAAAACACATCAGCAAGCTGAAGCAGTTTTATCTACATAACCTAGACGGACACAACTATTAAAAATTCAGTTTACTTGAAGTTATCAAACTGATTCTCAGCAGAACTTTCGCAGTCATCACTGCACTAAAAGAACCCAGAGTTTACTCAGAACACCCATTTATCTTTTCATAAATTATTCATGTATATTTGAGACATTTGCTTGTTTTGATATTTTTATCAGGAAGAATAAACATCAAATTAAACTTATTGATAAAAGCACTTATTGACTACCACCTGTCGAATAAGCAGTAAATGGACCATGTCGAAAGAAAAATACATCTGTAAAAGTAATGAGTTAATAGATTATTGTTTTTTTAATATAAATTATTAGACTAATCTACTTGAAAACCTCGGTTATGAATTAAGAGTTTGATTTAAAATGTTTAATGTGATCATTTAACTACATTGTGAGCAAGTTCACGATACAATCATTCATCCGTGACGATTGGACGCTTAAGCGCTTTGGGTATGTAAAATTCCAATTTTGCACGTGTAAATGGTGAAACGCAATATTATTCTAAATGTATTGCAATTTACTCTTTTAAGGTGGGTTCTAGAAAAGTCTCAAAGTGTATATATCCACCTAGGGCTAAGTTTATTCAATATATGCTTTTTGTCTGTTGTGAACGAAATTGGCTGTAACAAGGATGATATTTTAAAATCAGTAATATCTCTATAAACCAGCGCTGCTGATCAATCTTAATGTTAATTGTAGTTATTAAAGGGGCCTTTTCACAGATTTTGGCATTTTTTAACTTATTCATTAAATGCTTTATATTGATAAATGTAAACATTGGATCGTAAAAGCTCCAGTAAAAAATCAAGAATAAAAATAAAAAAAGGAAAAGAACATTGCCCGGAGCAGGTTTCGAACCAGTGACCCCTGGAGTCCTGCCAGAGTCCTGAAGTAAAAACGCTTTAGCCTACTGAGCTATTCCGCCGAATCCACATACGTGACGTATTTTATACCTTATATAAGCAATCTTCGTAGTTTCACAAAATTTAACGACAAAAACAGGACTCTCCAAATTATTCAATCGTTTCGCGTTGCAACGCTTTATAATTTTTAGGTTTTAAAATCGTCAAAAGATGCATATAATGGCTATATTAGACCATGGTAAATGTTCAGTATTACTGTTTCCTCACAAATATCATAACTAAAACGAAAATGTGCGAATCTGAAACAACTTTTTTCAATTTTGTCAATTTACCAAAGCGTGAAAAGATCCCTTTAAAGCAGATTTAAACATAATAAAAATCTGATTCAAATTTAAAAAAAATGAGTTAAAATAAGTTATTATTCAGAATTTCAATTTATTCAAAGGGCATACACGTAGTTGTAAATCTAAAGTATTTTGAAGTATTCAAAAGATATATTTAAATTGTCATTGGTAATAAAGTAGAATTGAACAAAACAATACAATATTTACTAATTAGCATGAATGAATGAATGTGATATATCATCAATCTGTTACCAGTAATTAAGAAAGCCAAGATCTCTACTGGAATGATCTGATTTTTCCAACATGTCTTGGCATGAGGTCAAGAACTTCTCACATGGTTGTGCAATATAAACCCCATGAGTAAAAAGTAAATGTCGTTTATGCCGTTATCATTACTTTAAGTACTATGATTAGTTTGACGTAACCTATTGTCTACAGAAGGTAATGGTGCCTCATGTACTTTTCAGTTGGTGTTTAAAGATGCGCATAAATAATGCGCACATTACATATATGCAGTATGTTAATATGCACATTACATAAGTATGTTTGCTGTATAAATACAATATGTCTAATTATTTACAATTCTAAAGAGCATTTACCATCAAATAAATAGTGCATTAGAGCTAAAAATAATTCTAGCAGAATAATCCATTGTATAACAGAACTTATGTGCATGTCGCTGCCTGAATTATTCCATTTACATGCTCATTGTCACACAAACACTTATTAATACAAACACATGCATACATTTGAGCTTGATTACATGATTCAGACTTTGACATCAGTATGTACGTTTAAAATAGAGCATAAATGTATAACCCATGTTAATGCAAAATCTGTATTATCTTAGATTTCTTACATGCATTGCTCATTTCAATCAAGAAAACAAATAATCCAAAACTGAAATGTGAATTGGTTTCTTATCTTATTATCGAGATTAACCCATTTATGCCTAGTGGACTCTCCCATCCTTCTAAATTAGATCAATTTATTTCCAAAATTAGGGATGTCTAGTATATTTATTTCTATATTTAGAATATTTCTTACAGAAATTCCTTTAAGCAATCAGCGCAGACCCAGATGAGACGCCGCATCATGCGGCGTCTCATCTGGGTCTACGCTGTTTGACAAGGCCTGTTTTCTAGACGCTAGGCATAAATGGGTTAACTGCACATGTAAGGAGATTCTTATGTTTAGGTTGCTGTCCATTGAAAAAATGTATTATATATCAACACAGCGGTATTTGATGGCTAATTCTTAACATATTTTAAATGCAAGAATTGGGTACGAACATGTGAATACCAGAATATATGCGGCATAAACGAAATATTAGTCATCTCTGCACTAGAGAGTGTGGCAAGTCTGGAACTTGTTGGATCCGATTCTTCTTCTTTGCACAACAGAAGTATAGGCAATGATCTGAAACTGTAATACATCTTTTTGTTTTTGAGATAAACTCCGAACAAATTTAATTTATAAATAAATGAAGGCCAATATGTAAACATTGTAGCAAAATAATGCATCTTGTGCACCGCCCTTTTCCGTAATAAGATCTATCTACCTGTGGAGTTTGATGTTGATAACATCGAATCGTGTTCAAGATAAGATCCGGGTTAAAAAAAAGACGTCCGGACGGCCAGACGGGAGACCTAAAAAAAAGTATACACCCTTACAGTAAACACCTTTACCCTCTTATATCTTTTTTTATGCGGAGAATAATGTAATGATACTTATTGTGGAAAAACCCTTAAATGAAATCTTATAGCATAGTCTAGACAGGTTTCTGACTGCTGTTTTGCAGCTCCTCACCACCTGCTCTTATTTCTTGCAAATCACTCTGTAATCAGGATCATTAACACTAGAAACATGTTTTCAAGAAAGATAAGTGTGTCAATCAAGCGGATATGAGGATTATCGTGCTGGCATTACAGATTGTTTTACCTTTCATAATAACATGCATTCTGTTTCTGGTCATTTATTATACCCCCACAAACGAAGTTTAGGGGGTTATATAGGAGTGAACGTGTCTGTCTGTCTGTCTGTCTGTCTGTCTGTCTGTCTGTCTGTCGGTCTGTATGTCTGTCTGTCTGTCTGTCGGTCGGTTCGTATTAAGCGTCCGCTCTCTAATTCAAGTTGTTTTCATCCGATCTTCACCAAACTTGGTCATATGCTGTATCTAGATGATGTCTAGGTCAAATTAGAATATGGGTCATGCTGGGTCAAAAACTAGGTCACAGGGTCACTTAGTGCGTTATAAACATTGAACATGGTGTCCGCTCTCTAATTCAAGTAGTGTTCATCTGAGCTTCACCAAACTTGGTCAGAAGTTGTATTAGATGATGTCTAGACCAAGTTCGAGCATGGGTCATGCCAGGTAAAAAAACTAGGCCACGGGGTCACTTAGTGCGTTTTAAACATTGAGCATGGTGTACGCTCTCTAATTCAAGTAATTTTCATCCGATCGTCACCACACTTAGTCAGAAGTTGTATCTAGATGATGTGTAGGTCAAGTTCGAACATGGGCAATGCCGGGTCAAAAACTAGGTCACGGGGTCACTAAGTGCGTTTTAAACATTTAGCATGGTGTCCGCTGTTTTTTGTGAAGACAACATGCAAAGTATTCTGTGTCAATGGGGAATGTGGGTGTATTCGTCACGTCTTTGACAAAGCTCTAGTTTCATTTACTTTAATCCAATTACATGTTTCCGGGAACCAGAAAGCAATTCACTCCTGTCCACCAAGGGAGATGGGACAAATTTAAACAAACCTAGATTTACTATCAAAGTAAATATCAAATAATCAGAGTGGAATGATAAAAAAATCCACAAACGTGTAATCGTGGTCTGCGAAGAAATTGTGAGGTGCACTTTTACGACCAGGGGCGTGTCTGGTAATATTTTTATTATAAGCACCGTTTTGGTCCGAGGGGATGCTCCAACGTGCCCCCCCCCCCCCGCTTATGTTTTTATTTGTTTACCAATCGTCTTGTGTATAAACAGTCGAAACAGTGGTCTCTCAACAAACATTCGAAAACCGCACAGGCGAAACCTATTGTATCAAACAGGTGTTGGTACACATGATTTTCCAGGAAGATGACCACTTGCTCACTCCTTATGAGTTTAAATCGGATTATCGTGAAAAATGGTGAGTATGCTTGTGCACATGCAATCCAAGCCAAGCTTGGTAACTATCTAGATCGCTGAAAGCACGTGTGAGTTGTGAATCATATATTATAGAAAATGGCTTAAATAATATCGTCTGCTATCTAATATTTTAAAAGGATCATTCTGATTTTTGGGTCTAAATCTCACCATTGATCTATGGCAATCCAGATAAACTTATGCACTTCTAAAGTTTGGTCCTTTAATAAGCCTAATTAATCTTTTCCGCTTATTAACTCAGTTAAATTCGCATCATCATCAAACATGGTAAAAACGCTTGTTGCCATAAAATCTCCACCAAGCTCAATAACCAACCGGATCGTCTTAAGCACTTATGTACTATTGATCACTAGTACTAGTGATGCAATTGCAAAACTAATCTTGACTGGTCGGTAACAACAGTAGAATTACAGTTCAAGCTCTGATTTCTGTGCAAATACTGGAATGACTATACATCATTAGAAAACAGAGCTTATGATGTTTTGTTTGTTATCAGAAAAAGAATGTCCTCTACGTTCTTACAAACACTGGCTATACCATTTCGAATCTGTAACTATTTCTTCCAAGTACATACACATATAAGGGTCACTGCCTTTCATTAAAATAAGCCAAACAAGGTATTATAAGACGCTATCGTAAGAGGGGAACGTTACTTTGTTTTTTGTTCAGAACAATTTCCAATAAAAATAGTGGGAATATTATTTCGTGGTTTTTAAGTGTGTAAAATATATTGAAAAACATAATTTGTATGTCTCTACATGGTTAAATGGCAAAATGTTCTTCTTTTATAAATCCAATGAAAATGCTTTTATTTACGAGAATACAATATATCCTGTTCTATTCTGTCTGGTCGATTCAATTAGTACCACTGTCTGTTACTATTTTATTCAGGGGTAGGGGGATACATTTTTGCTTACATTCGTTTGTTTGAATGCCATTTTGTTTTGACATTAGCTGATGTGTGCGCTTGTTTTAACATTAACTGATCAGTGATGAATGTATTGACATTAAACATATTCTGAAATTGCGAGTCTGGGCACATGGATGTAAAATCAATGAGTTTTTTTAAAAGTAACCGAAATATTGTCAAGCTGACTGTTGCCTACAAAATCTCTCTGAATGCTTTTTATCTCCAGTTATGTTCGGTTTAATTGCTCGGTTTATAAAATGTCTTCTTTTTTCAGTTGTCAATGGTTCTCTCCCGTTAGCATTTTAAACACACACTGTTTTATGTTAAAGTAATACAAGCAATCCAAGTTCTATGTCATTATGTGCGTTTCATTTGCCAACAATTTAGATTGAAGAAAGCCAGACAGAAGGCAACAACAACAAATGAAATATGTCCTACATCTGGTTCAAGGCAAGTTAGCCTTACATTTGACAACAGGCACATTACTACAATTAATGTAGAATATTAGCAGTTACATATTAAAATCACTATTTTATTTCGGTGTGTTTAATCATCTAGATTGACACGTTGTTACATTTAAACATTTTATATGACCATTGATGTTAAATGTTTATCTAAGATCAAACCGTGTATTATAATATTTTACTACGTGAAACTTAAATTGTTATTATTTATGACCGTTCATCGTGTACCGATATCGCCAACTGTCAGATGGACACTGAACTTTATTGGACTTTTAATTCAAATGGGATATTTTTTGGGTAACTACATTCATCAGTTAATTATATTTAACGGTTGACTCTAGCAGAAATGACATGTAACCAGTTTGTACACTTGGATTCAGGCACTGTAAATTATTGCATAGGATCATACCAAATCCACCCATATATTCCAACATCTCTTAGCATTTACCTTCACTAATTTAGACTTACATAATATATAATATATAAATAACCAAACCATCCATACTTGACAGGTTTAGTTAATTTCTTCTTACATTAATACTTGCTACAACTCTTTGATACTTGTACTGCTGTTGTGCATGACTATTCCTTGCCCACCAATATCACCATCGCGCAAATAAAAGAACTGATACCAGCAAAAAAAGCCCAGAATGAACTAGACCTGTCACTTGTCGTGCCTGAAATCCCACACCCAAAATAACACGAAGTCAGAGGAAATTGACAGTTAAGTTTAAAGAACCGTTTGCCTTAAACAGCAAGCTTCTAGCGCATTCAGTTCCTCGTACTCTAAACAAATAAACTGTGAATTATGAGACCATGAGTTTTGATTCTTGTTCACTGTATGACCCCTCATTGAGACCTGTCCACCAGCGTAAAACCGTAAAAATACACAAAGGGCAAAGATTTAATGTAATGAATAAACTAGGGTAATAACTCTCAAAATATTTATCAAGAGTTAAAGTTGATTTCTCTTTCAGCTTTCGACATCGGCTTTCGACACAAAAAGAACAATACGTTAAAAAAGAAGCAAGAGATATTAATAAGTGCACTGCACGTCATAATTATAGATCTACCTACCAAGGAAATCTGACACTGATGCAT
This sequence comes from Dreissena polymorpha, assembly GCF_020536995.1. Taxonomy (NCBI): domain Eukaryota; kingdom Metazoa; phylum Mollusca; class Bivalvia; order Myida; family Dreissenidae; genus Dreissena; species Dreissena polymorpha. Next base: position 118,081,988 of record NC_068356.1, on the reverse strand, counting down.
TTTTAAGATTTTGAGATATGCTACGGCAAAAAGGTAATTACTCTAAAAATATAATAGACGGATATATGTCTATGTGCAATGCAAGGAAATCTATCTACCTGTGAATTTGGAAAATAGACCTGTTATCTTTTTCAAGATACGCAATCGATAGAATTATGTTATGTCGTTTCGACGGCCTGAATGACAACCTGAAATCAGTATACATTCCCTTACAGCTTTGTTGTGCGGTGGCTGAGGTTGGGGGTTTGTAATATAAACTGGATACATCCAGTTAAAACAATAAAAATCATTTTACAGAGTCTAGACAGGTTTTTGACTGTTGTTGTCCATTTCCACGCCACCTGTTTTATTTGTTGACAATGAAACGATAATCAATTCAATTTACTATAGAAACCTGTTTTCAAAGCAGATAATTTTGTCAATCAAGCCGTGGATATGCTTGTCGTGCAGGCGTTTTTCGTAAAATCATACATCAGTTTCTTTGCATTGACTTTTATCCACTGACACCTTCCTGAAAAACAGATGCCGTAAGGTCTTTGGCAATAAGTTAGTATTTACTTTGAAAATTATGTACTTAACATTAGTTTGGTATTCATGCGCGATATATATGGTATGTTAGTATTTCATTAACACGCTGTTTGCTCTCCTCACATTCAAATCATACATTTACATCGCATTGTCTTTTGTAAATAAAAAATTCTGTTTACGATTAGCAAAATGGTTAATGTCGGTAGCATATTATATATTTCATGGACGATTTACAACCAGGCTGTACGCTTACTGCACTTGATATCCTACGAGATTGAATTAATTACGATAAGAAATGTAAGTTTACATGATGCAATATTAAAATATTAGGTCGCTCTCTCACTCAAAAAGTATAAATGGGATGATAATGAAATTTTGCTTTAATGTTTGTAGGCATATAATCTAGGTCCACATCGGTAACAAGCCAGATGCACTGAGGCACTTGTGAAAAATTGCCCTTGAATGAACCAAATGCCCAAATTAACCTTGTCCGCTCAATAACTCAAATAGCTGAAATCATACCACAAGTCGACTTTCGCAGAGAAATCACCAGTGGATGATCACGATACACGAACAGAGAAATCACCAGTGGATGATCACGATACACGAACAGAGAAATCACCAGTGGATGATCACGATACACGAACAGAGAAATCACCAGTGGATGATCACGATACACGAACACCGCAGAGAAATCACCAGTGGATGATCACGATACACGAACAGAGAACTCACCAGTGGATGATCACGATACACGAACAGAGAAATCACCAGTGGATGATCACGATACACGAACAGAGAAATCACCAGTGGATGATCACGATACACGAACAGAGAAATCACCAGTGGATGATCACGATACACGAACACCGCAGAGAAATCACCAGTGGATGATCACGATACACGAACACCGCAGAGAAATCACCAGTGGATGATCACGATACACGAACACCACAGAGACATCACCAGTGGATGATCACGATACACGAACACCGCAGAGAAATCACCAGTGGATGATCACGATACACGAACACCACAGAGACATCACCAGTGGATGATCACGATACACGAACACCGCAGAGAAATCACCAGTGGATGATCACGATACACGAACACCGCAGAGAAATCACCAGTGGATGATCACGATACACGAACACCACAGAGACATCACCAGTGGATGATCACGATACACGAACACCGCAGAGAAATCACCAGTGGATGATCACGATACACGAACACCACAGAGACATCACCAGTGGATGATCACGATACACGAACACCGCAGAGAAATCACCAGTGGTTGATCACGATACACGAACACCGCAGAGAAATCACCAGTGGATGATCACGATACACGAACACCGCAGAGAAATCACCAGTGGATGATCACGATACACGAACACCGCAGAGAAATCACCAGTGGATGATCACGATACACGAACACCGCAGAGAAATCACCAGTGGATGATCACGATACACGAACACCGCAGAGAAATCACCAGTGGATGATCACGATACACGAACACCGCAGAGAAATCACCAGTGGATGATCACGATACACGAACAGAGAAATCACCAGTGGATGATCACGATACTCGAACAGAGAAATCACCAGTGGATGATCACGATACACGAACAGAGAAATCACCAGTGGATGATCACGATACACGAACAGAGACATCACCAGTGGATGATCACGATACACGAACAGAGACATCACCAGTGGATGATCACGATACACGAACACCGCTGCTGGATAGGAGCGGTTTGCATACCTTAAAATACGTCACGGTTCATTACTGACCAGCCCCCTTATCTAATCATAGTAATATAACCTCTTTAGGTTTCGTATTGCTGACCTAAAAGTTACCTCAAAATCCTTCATGGTTCATTACTGACCAGCCCCCTTATCTGAACAGCAATATCGCATATCTAGCTTTCGTTTTGCTGACCTAAAAGTTACCTCAAATATGTTTTTATAATTCTTGATATAACAAGAATACTCATTTATGTTGAGTCGTTAAAAATTACAAATTGAATGTCTGAATTGCCTTCAACCGAAGAAACGTTCACAATGTCAAAGTTCATTAATCATTTTCGTCTGTTTAAAATGGTGGTGTAGCACATCCAAATCGTAGATTGGCATTGAGATCATGTATGCTAACAAGTTAAAGATAACATTATTATATGGGAACTTTTACTATCTTTGTCTTGGCACCAAAATGTTCATTAATCAACGTCATAATTTCAACACAGTGACTACTATTAGAGTTAAACTTGACCTTTCGACAAGTTTGGATTAACATTGCGTTAAGGCATTACAAATAGCTGGACTTCCTTATTTGTCTGAGGTTCATTTTAAACAACTCCATTTACTGTACAAAACGTTTGGTTGAGAACAACCTGGGAAAGCTTTGACATAAATCCAATTAAGCCAAATCAAATAGGGATTGCTTACACGTTCAAATCCTACTGTCTCAATCTCATTCTACGGGAAGTGGACTTATTTTTGCATTCATTGACTGGTTTCTGAGCTTGTTTGTAAAATTTACTACACAGATGCGAATTGATGGACAGGAAACGAACATTCGAAATAGGAAAATGATCTGGACAATGAGTGTTATCGATCAATATGATAAAAACATTCAGTGAGTGGGCTAAAATGAGAACGTATAACTGAAACGTTGGCTTTAACCCTTAACATGCTGGGAAATTTGTCGTCCGCTAAAATGTTGTCTGCTGAATTTCGAAAATTAACATTTTCTTCGTTTTTTTTCAAAGAATACTATCAAAATAGCAATTAGTTTGGATCCTGACGAGACACCACGTTCTGTGGCGTCTCATCTGGATCCAAATTGTTTGCAAATGCCTTCAAAATTCGGTTTCATTACTGAAAGAGTTAAGGTGTTACATATTTTGCTGGATGTCATTTTGGTAAACAGGATTTGAAGATGGTTAAAAATGGTATTTTTGACACAAGAACTAGAATATTGTGGACCAGGAAACTGCATTCACCGTTCTTAAATGTCAAACATATCAGCTTTATTTGCTTTCACACTATTCAATCCAAATCTGTTGAAGGTTATGTAGTTTTTTTTCTGAGATCTAATTTTTTTCTTGAGCATTGCTCAACATGAAAGTGCAAAGGAGAATAATGGTACAGAATTATTTGAGAAATATGAACATTATTTCAGTATGTTCATCGGAAAAAATTGTGTTTTTCTATGGTTACAAGAATATGTAAAAACTGAACAATCTTGATCCAGCAATAACTGAACAAGTTCTTTATGAATGTTTTGTACTATAAGATGAATAACAAGTATTCAGTATTCAGTAGATTTATTACTCGTGTTTTCAAAGTGCACATTTATGTACATAAATATAAATAATACTACGGCTCAATATTTAAAATGTTTTGATATAAATACATCGTGATTTATCGCGATTAAGTATAAACGTAGCGCAAGGTTGGCATCGTATAGAAAAATAAAAGTGTCACTTAAAACAAAATAAGATATTTTAAAATATCTTTAACAATCGAAAAATCTGTAGGGCAAGTATGTATTAGTCGGGGTAATAATGAATTGTTTGTTGTTCAATTGTGTTTCTTTTATAAAATCACTTAGTTTATCATTCTGTAATTAATTACCCTCAAAACCTTAAACCGTTTGTTATTTATTGCTCTAAACAACATATTCCGTTTTAATTTTCATAAACGTACAATCTTTTAACATAACAAATACGTTTTTATTTATAACAAATACGTGTGGAAAGTTTTTTGTCATATTTAAAAGTACTCGACTATAAATACAAACTTCTCAAAACAGACAGTAGCATTGCTGCGTATAAACACATTTACAGTTCTATTCAGATGATATTTGCTGTTCAAATATATGGCACATTCCAATTCCTCAGTAAACTCTTCACATTTCTGTAAAATGAACTGCAGAAGAAAAGCACTTCAAAATGATACTAACCATGTTATAACATTTGCAAAGTGTCTTCCAATGTTTTATAAAACACGTTTAATCGACCATAATACGAACGAAAATATTATTCAACAAGTAAATTTGCTGACACCAGAAAAAATATGCAGTAAGGCGAATGTTATTATACGTAAAATAGACACAAAACATATTTTCGATTCTTGGCAAATTTCAGAATCGCCACCTGTGCATATCTATTAAAAAAAGACGATAATCAAAGCTTTTGACTCCAGGTACCTGTTGTCAAGGCATATAACTCTCTCAATCAAGCTGAGATTAGGATTAGCGTGCTGGTGCTACATTTTCTTTAATCTTTCATAATAAAATTCTTCCTGTCTCTTGGCATTTACTACATTTGCTTTAATCCAATTACACGTTGCTGCAAACCAGAAACCGAAAGTTCCCGACCGCCAAGGGAGATGCCAGATCCCTTTTATGATATGAACAGACTTGATTTCAATATCAAAGTAAAATTGGAAGTGTTAGGATGAAATCAGTACAAAACAGGCCTATGTGTGTGTTCCAAATTTTGGATAAATAGGGCAAGGCTAGTGCACTTTTGAATGTGTGGACCATGCATCTGTTATTTTGTTTATATTCAATAGGCGATTTTGCAAATGAATTTCATAGTAGAACAAAAGTCAAATACAGCCTTTTCAAATAAAATTCATTCACTGCTTTTTGCTTTTGGAAAATCACCGGAAAGCTATCAACGGTTAATTTGGAAGTATGTATTTTTCGTTGTCAGTGTCCCAATCATATCAATTTTAGCAATTATGTAAACGTATAATCTAAACATTCATTATGAGAATGGTGTAGTTTTATGCCTTTTTGAATTTTGTGACTGCGTACCGTTCAAATCTGAAAACATCATACGAGTTTTTTTTTAAATTATAATCTTATGGTCGTCTTAGGTTGTTTTATGTGAATTATAATCATACGGTCGTATTTGGTTGTTTAATGTGCATTATAATCACATGGTCGTCTTAGGTTGTGTATGTGAATAACAATTATATGGTCGTAGTAGGTTGTTTTATGTGAATTATAATCGTATGGTCGTGTGAGGTAGTTTTATGTGAATTATAATCATATGGTAGTATGTGATAGTTTTATGTGAACTATAATCATATGGTCGTAACATATGTTTTATGTTGTAATAGACTGAATTATCATCTTATCACGCCATGCTTCTTTAATTCTTCATATTCCTCGAAGAATCGAATCCTTACTTCTTGTTTCCGTTAAGTCACAACGATGTGTAATTCCGTTTATTATTTCAAGAATGTCCAAAAAAAATATTGATGGTTCTTCTGGGGATTGGTTAATCGGTGATGTGTTAAAGGTGATAAATTTTCTTCCTTGATAAACTACATTTCGTTACTGAGATAAAATATGATGATATAATGGAATTATGGGTGTTAAGTCTCAAAATATTTACAAATCCATTTTCAAATGTGTGTATTAATTTTTATTCAATTTTAGTTTGAGTTAATTCAGAGGGATATTCACTTGAGTCAAGATGGCGACGTCTATGCCGAGACAGTTATTTTACGCCGTAGTATACCGTTTATTTTACTGTTGTTGAATTTTTAAATGACGTTCACTTTCAAGTCATATCGGTTATAAGGTGATTTGCGTTTATTTCGAATTCATTCTTCTTCTTTGCACGACAGAAGTATTGGCCATGATCTGAAACTGTAACAAATAGCTGTTTTCAAATAAATTAACACTGAAGCTATTTACATTTTTTTCTTCATTCCGACGGTTTCCAAATAAAGCAAGCTTGACCCGCTAAAACTTTACCATCACAACTTACACTTTAGTAAGGTAATATTACAGCCAAGATTGGCCAGTTTTAGCACGAACATTCACAATGGCTATAAGTCTGAAATTTAGAAAGCACGTGTCTTGGATTCTTGCATTCAACTTTGAAATTTACCATTGTAATTTTAAGTAGATTTCTAGGTTCCAATATAAGACCCAGATACAGTTTAACTGTAGTAAATATGAACGGGAAATAGGCACGCAAGATTTATGGCCCTTTAGTACTAAACATCCCCTTCAGGACATCTACCTACATATGACATTCAAGTTGATACTCCTTTAAGTTCACAAAATAGGCTACATACATAAAATTAATAAAGGCAAATAACTCATACATATGGAAGAAGCAGCGATTGCTCGTTGCAATGCACCTTCCACCGATGAGATCTATATACCAATATAGTTTCAATTTGACACCTCTTTTTGCTGTCGAGATAAAGCCCGAACAAAATTCTCCTATATAAATAAACGAAACACAATCATATTATGTAAACATGGCAGCAACATTAAGGCATAAATGCATCTTGTGCTCCGCCTATTCCCGAAATAAGATCTATCTACCTGTGGAGTTTGAAGTTGTTAACCGTTTTCAAGATAAGCTCCGTGTTAAAAAAAGACGTCCTGACGGCCAGACGATAAACCTAAAACAAAGTATACACCCTTACAGTTTACCCCCTTACCCTATTATATCGTTGTTGTGCGGAGAATAATGTAATTATACTTATTGTGGGCAAAAAAACGTTGATAAAATCATATAACATGTAGACAGGTTTCTGTTTACTGTTTATCAGCATCTAACCACCTGCTCTTATTTCTTGCAAACCACTCTGTTATCAAGATTATTATAACTAGAAATATGTTTCCAAGAAAGATAAATGCGCCAATTAAGCTGGCATGAGGCTTATCGTGCATGCATAACAGTTTGTTTATCTTATCTTTCATAATAACATGCATTCTGTTTCAAAGCATTTATTTCATTTACTTTAATCCAATTACATGTTTCCGGGAACCGGAAAGCAATGCAGTCCTGTCAACCAAGGGAGATGGTACGAATTTTAACAAACGTGGATTTACTATCAAAATAAATATCAAATAATCAGAGTGGAATGATAAAACATCCACAGAGGCGTATTCGTGGTCTGTAAAGAAATTGTGAAGTGAACTTTAACGGTCAGGGGCGTGCCTGGTAATATTTTTCAAGCACCGTTTTGGTCCGAGGGACCACATTCCCCCCCCCCCCACACACACACACACTTGGATTTGTCGTGTACCCAGAAACATCCCTGCTTATGTTTTTATTTGTTTAACAAGCGTCTTGTTTATAAACAGTAGAAACAGTGGTTTCTCAGAAAACATTCGAAGACCTCGCAGGTGGAACCTAATGTATCAAACAGGTGTTGGTACACATGATTTTCCAGGAAGATGTCCGCCTGCTCACTCCTTATGAGTTTAAATCGGATCATCATGAAAGTTGGTGACAATGCATTTGTGCATGCAATCCAAGCCAAGCTTGGTAACTAGCTAGATCACTGGAAGCACTTGTGAGTTGTGAATCATAAATAAAAGAAAATGGCTTAAATAATATTGTCCGGTATCTAATATTTTAAAAGGGATCATAATGAGTTTTGGGTCTAAATCTCACCATTGATCTATAGCAAGCCAGATCAACTTATGCACTTCTGAAGTTTAATAAGTCTTATTAATCTTTCCCGCTTATTTACTCAGATAGTTCATTTCGCATCATCATCAAACATAGTAAAAACGCTTGTTGCCATAAAATCTCCGCCAAGCTCAATAACCAACCGGGCCGTCTAAAGCACTTATGTATTATGGACCTCTAGTACTAGTGATGCGATTGCAAAAAATAATCTTGACTGGTCTGTAACAACAGTAGAATTACAGTTCAAGCTCTGATTTCTGTGCAAATACAGGAATGACTATACATCATTAGAAAACAGAGATTATAATGTTTTGTTTTTTTATCAAAAAAAAATTGTCCTCTACGTTCTTACAAACACTGGCTATACCATTTTGAATCTGTAGCTATTTCTTCCAAGTACATACACATATATGGATCACTGTCTTTCATGGAAAAAAGCCAAACAAGGTATTATAAGACGCTATCGTAAGAGGGGAACGTTACTTTGTCCTTTGTTCAGAACTTGTTCAGAACAATGTCCAATAAAAATAGTGGGAATATTATTTCATGGTTTTTAAGTGTTTGAAATATATTGAAAAAACATACTTTGTATTTCTCTACATGGTAAAATGGCAAAATGTTCTTCGTTTATAAATCCAATGAAAATGCTTTCATTTAAGAGTATACGATATATCCTGTTCTATTCTGTCTGGTCGATTCAATAAGTACCACTGTCTGTTACTGTTTCAACCAGGGGTAGGGTGCAGGATATTTTTGCTGACATTCGTTAATTTGTATGCCTGTTTTTACTGACATTAGCTGATGTGTGCGCTTGTTTTAACATTCACTGATCAGTCATGAATGCATTGACATTAAACTTGTTCTGAACTTGCGAGTCTGGGCACATGGATGATATCAATAAATTATTTGAAATTTAATTGAAATATTGTCAAGCTTACTATTGCCTACACGCCTACACAATCTCTCTGAATGCTTTTTAGCAAAAGACGATTTGAGAAGGTGAAAACGGCTATTTTCACAAAGAATAAGACTATCATGGTATTTGAAAGTGCATTTTCCATTGCATGAAGTAGTTTGTTCAGCACCCTTTGAAATGTCAAACAATATCAAGTTTAATTTGCTTTCAAATATTCCAATTCTGAAAAAGATTATGCAGGGTTTTCTATTGTTTTAATATATATTGTTCTTTGCCTAATACAATAAAGCCCATTGTTGTAGGAATCAGTGAACGAAAATATGTTCGGATCATCCGAAGAAACAATAATTTCGTCCGTGCATATGAATAATTGAATATTATAATAGATGCTGCTTGAAAATGAGAGAATAGTTATCTCTACTCTAGGATGAATGGAAACGTTTAGGTCATCTCAATTCAGTAATTTGTAAAAGCTTCTATTGAAATAATTTACTTTTAACAGATAGGCACTGAATGGTACTATATTATACTCTCTCAAAACTCAGATTAAAATGGAGTTGTTAAGTCGCATAATTATGACTATACTGGCACATGTCTGCATTATGTTGTTACAACGTATTTCCCACATGAGCAATCATAATATTTAGCATACCACTTTTGCAAATGCAATTCAGATACAAATGTTTCACTGAAGCTATTTGTTTACTTATAAAATAACATAGAATTAATATAGTCAACTTCAATTATTTCCAGTTATCTTAAGATTAATTGATGAATTAATTATAGGTTTTTCTTATTCAGTTGTCAATGTTTCTCTCGCGGTAGCATTTTAAACACACACTGTTTTATGTTAAAGTAATACACGCAATCAAAGTTGTCTGTTAGTATGTGCGCTTTGTTTGCCAACAATTTAGATTGAAGAAAGCCAGACAGAAGACAACAACAAACAAATGAGATGTCCTACATCTGGTTCAAGGAAAGTTAGCCTTACACTTGACAACATGCACATTGCTGTGATTAGTGTAGAATTATTAGCGGTTATATATAAAAATCGCTATTTCATTTCGGTTTGTTTAATCATCTAGATTGACAAATTGTTATATGTAAACTTTTTATATGACCATTGATGTTAAATGTTTATGTAAGATCATACCATGTATCATATAGTTCTACTACGTGATACTTAAATTATTATTGGTAATGAATTTTCATATTTTCATCGTTTACCCATATCACTTCGACACTGAACTTCATTGGACTTCAAATTTGATATTTCTTGTTTAACTACATTAATCAGTTAATTATATTTAACAGTTGACTCTAACAGGAATGTCATGTAACAAGCTGGTACTATTAGGATTCTGGTACAGTAAATTGTTGCTAAGGATTGTAACCAATCCACCCATATTTTCCAACATCACTTTGCATTTATCTTCCCTAATTAAGACTTATATGATATATAAATAAACATAACCATCCATACCATATTAACAGGTTTAGTAAATTTCTTCTTTCATCAATTCTTGATATACCTCTTTGATACTTTCACTGCTGTTGTGTATGTTTATTCTTTACCAACCAATATCACCATCGCACAAATAAATAAACTGATACCAGCAAACAATGCTGAAAATGAACTAGACCTGTCACTTGTCGTGCCTGAAATCACTCTCCTAAAAATAACACGTCGTCAGAAGAAATTGACAGTTAAGTTTAAAGAATTGTTTTCCTTAAACAGCAAGCTTCTAACGCATGCAGTTCCTCGTATTCTAAACAAATCAACTGTAAATTATGAGACCATGAGTTTTGATTCTTGTGCACTGCATGACCCCTCATTGAGACCTGTCAACCAGCGTAAAACTGTAAAAATACGCAAAGGACAACGATTAAATGTAATTAATAAACAAAGGTAATAACCCTAATTTTTTTATTAAGTTAGAGTTAAAAGTTCATTACTCTTTCAGCTTTCGACATCGGCTTTTGACACAAAAAGAACAAAACGTATAAAAAAGAAGCAATGTATATAAATAAGTGCACTGCACGTCATAATTAGAGATCTATCTACCAAAGAAATCCAACGCTGATGCCTTTTTCAGATTTTGAAATATGCTACGGCAAAAAGGTAATAACTTTAAAAATATTATAGACGGATATATGTCTATGTTTAATGCAATGAAATCTTTCTACCTGTGAATTTGGAAAAAATACCTTTTATCTTTTTCAAGATACGCAATCGACATAATTATGTTATGTCGTTCCGACGGCCTTAATGACAACCTGAAACCAGTATACATACCCTTACAACTTTGTTGTGCGGTGGCGGAGGTTGGGGGTTTCTGACTGTTGTTGTGCATTACCACACCACCTGTTTTTATTTGTTGACAATGAAACGATAATAAATGCAATTAACTATGGAAACCTGTTTTCAAAACAGATAATGCTGTCCATCAAGCCGTGGTTATGTTTTTCGTGCTGGCGTTTTTCGTAAAAACATACATCAGTTGTTTTTTGCATTTACTTTAATCCAATTACACCTTCCTGAAAAACAGATGCCGTTAGGTCTTTGGCACACATATTTTTTAACATACCGGGCTTTAATATCGAATTAAAATTGGACATGTAAGTGTTACATTATTAAATAGACTTTTCCCATATGTGTGTGGACCAAAATCAGTTGTTATTTGCACTTTTCAATGTGTTCACCAAGCATATGGAGTATAAGAGGGATTGAAAGAGTAGCTGCTTAACTAACAAACGTTCGAAGCCTGCGAATTTGTAGCATATTTTCTAAAACAATTGTGGGTAAACATGATTTTCCAGGAGGACGATTTCCATTATTTTACTCGAATATGAATTCCAATCGGATCTTCATTAAACTTGGTGAAACTGTTTGCGGCATATAATCCAAACCATGGTCGATAAAAAGCCAGATCGCTGGGGGCATTTCTTAGGTATGGACCATGAATTATCATATCGGATAGTAAACAATTAATCTCTAGAAACTCTATTATGAGAGAAATTTTTGTTTTTAACAATTACTTTTATGAAACAAAATTAACTATAAACATTAACTTAGCTGCATTACTAAGTATAAAATCGCTTATCCATCGCATGAACGGTGTTTTATGTAGTGTATTGCATATATATTTAGACATTTTTAAATTAATCTTTTTTAAGTTTTTAAGTTAATACATAGTACATATCACATATATAGTCTGTCTTGTTCAGATATATATATGCTGGTCATTTCAGAATATCAGACTTGTAGGAAATATCCAGTACATATATACATGTGTACGAAGCTATATAAGTTAGTATTCACTTTGAAAATTTTGTATTAAACATTAATTCAGGCCCGAAAGATATGGTATGTTGTTATTTTATTAACGCGCTGTTTTCTCTCAACACATACAAATCATACATTTACATCGCATTGTCTTTTATAAATGAAAAATCTGTTTACGATAAGCAAAATGGTGAATGTAGGTAGCATATTATATATTTCATGGGCGATTTACAACCAGACTGTACGCTTACTGGATTTGATATCCTACGAGATTGAATGAATTACCATAAGAAATATATGTTTACCTGATGCAATATTAAAATAATAAAGTCGCTCTCTCACTCAACAAGTTTAAATGGGATGATAATACAATTTGGTTTTAATGTTTGTAGGCATATAATCTCGGTCCACATCGATAACAAGCCAGATGCACCGAGGCACTTGTGAAGAAATGCCATTGAATGAACCAAATGCCCAAATTAACCTTGTCCGCTCAATAACTCAAATAGTTGAAATCATACCATCGTTGAACTTGTTTCGCAGAGAAATCACCAGTAGATGATTACGATACACGAAAACCGCTGCTGGACAGGAACGTACCTTAAAGTAACCTTAAAATACGTAATGGTTCATTACTGACCACCCCCTTATCTGATCATAGTAATATAACCTCTCTAATTTTCATATTGCTATCCTAAAGGTTACCTCAAAATCCTTCATGGTTCATTACTGACCAGCATTCTTATCTGATCATAGTAATATCGCCTATTTAGCTTTCATTTTGCTGACCTAAAAGTTAATTCAAAATCCTTCATGGTTCATTTCTGTCCAGCCTCCTCATCTGATCATAGTGATATCGCCTTTCTAGATTTTGATTTGCTGACCTAAAGGTTTCCTCAAAATCCTTCATGGTTCATTTCTGACCAGCCCCCTTATCTGATCATAGTAATATCGCCTATCTAGCTTTCGTTTTGCTGACCTAAAGTAACCTCAAAATCCTTCATGGTTCATTACTGATCAGCCCCCTTATTTGTTCATAGTTATATCATCTCTCTAGTTTTCGTTTTGCTGACCTAAAAGTTACCGTAAAATCCTTCATGGCTCATTACTGACCAGCCTTATTATTTGATCATAGATATATCGCCTATCTAGCTTTCGTATTTATGACCTAGAAGTTACCGCCAAATCCTTCATGGTTCATTACTGACCAGCTTTCTTATCTAATAATAGTAAATCGCCTATCTAGCTTTCGTATTGCTGACCTAAAAGTTACCTCAACATCCTGTATGGTTCATTACTGACCAGCCTTCTTATCTGATCAAAGTAGTATCGCCTCTCTAGATTTCGATTTGATGACATTAAAGTTACCTAAAAATCATTCATGATTCATTTCTAACCAGTCCCCTTATCATTTCATAGTAATATCGCCTCTCTAGCTTTGTGATTAGCGAAAAAATAAATTTGTACCTTCTACAGCTACTTGTCGTGCATGGAGTAGATACAGAAGCTACAATTGTATTACATAAATCATATATGAATTTTAAAAAGCCTTAATAATTTTCTACACTCAACTAATGATCAAAATATGCATTATCATGATATTCTTTTTAGCTGCTCGTAATCTCGCGTTTTAACCAGCACTTGTTATTTACATTCAACAGCCTAAATATTCAGGTTATGATTCAACTATTATAGTCTAAACATCATGCAATTGAGATTATACTCGTATAAGCGCGATATTACAACTAATTTATGAGCATGAGATCATTGGTCGGAGACAGATTTACAAAGTTGTGAGAAAAAAGACATTAAGTTTAATATCAACATTGTCACTGCTCAGTGGTTTTGTTGTGTGGAATTACAACGGAAGTATGATGTGTTTTTTATCGAGTGAATTAAACACAAAGTCACTATTTACGTTTAAAAAAACAACAACAATTCATTTCATTTCAAAATGCATTTAAAATCCAATCTTTCAGTGAGAGGAGGAAACATAGATCTACCTTAATCCGTCTGTCATCGCTTGTTTAAATGGGTGTTTCGGTGATGATTTTTTTTGACCAAAGGTGCTGTGGAATAAAAATTTGTCCATATCATTATCATGAAATAGTTTTATGTTTGCTAAGGTATAAACCCTGGCAAAACTGCCGAATGTACTGTGTAAACTCTTTGAGAAAATATAGTTTTTCTTTCGATTGTTGTATTCGACTTTGCTAAGAGTATCTTTGTACGACTGCACTATAAATATAATATTTATCAGTATTTTATTCGTAAATAACGAGTCATTATGATTAGCTTTCATCTTATATTAATAAGAACAACGGACAAAGTTGGTTGTAAAAATTAAGATTATGGTTTTATCCTGTCTGTTAACAAAAACATTTAAAACGAATGTGTGCGTGGTTTTAGAAAAATTACCACACTTTTTCTAGATTATTTATTTGCGCAAGATATACATTATCGAAACATAAGGCATTCGGTCCGAAAACGGATTGCGCTTAGTAAATTGTGTTTTTGTTGCTCAAGACCTACTGAATTCGCAGACAGAAAGATAGTTGTATTTTCGCTTATTACATTGAGAGTCATAAATTGTTCACGCATATAATTAAAGGTGATCATTATCGGATGGTTTAATATGAATTAAGTATGCTAAGCGTACAATATTAGTGGTATTAGTTGTACTTATTTACATGAAAAGATTAATATACATATTTGTGGATGAATAACTTAATCGAAGTTATCTATATTTTAATTTCGAATGCTTGATTTAAAAAACAACAACAAATACTTGTTTGGGTTTTACTTTTCTTTAATGTTAACCTAAGGAACATTCTTAAGATATAAGCTGCGAACTAATAATTATACTACTGCTTTTTTTTTAATCTTCAAAAATTGTCTTCTAAAACTAAGCAACCAGAAACTTTCATGTAAAATTGTGTTGGCTTTTCTGATCGGTTAACTATTTGTTGCAAATCTGACTCCATCAACCGGGTATGCACTTCGTGGTATGGTATGGTATCTAGTAAGGGTACCAAACATCCTTCTGTTCCAGAATCCAGTTTTCCTTGCCATAATTTCTTCTGTTTAGTACTTTTACTCGGGTAAACTGTCTAATATTATGATGTGGATAGTAACTGATGCAAACACAGCCGAATATAATTTCAATTAGGCCCCTTAATTTAATGTATAACACACACGTGTATTTTACAGACTAATGTTTTAACTACATATGTTTATCTCTGTTATTATACTCTCAATATTTTATTATTATTGATATAACAAAAATAATCATTTATGTTGAATGGTTAAAAATTACAAATTGAATGTCTGATTTGCCTTTAACCGAAGAAAAACGTTCACAATGTCAAAGTTTATGAATCATTTTCGTCTGTTCAAATTGGTGGTGTAGTACATCCAAATCGTAGATTGACATTTAGGTCATGTCTGCTAACAAGTTAAAGATACCATAATTAGATGGGAACTTATATTTGTCTTGGCACCAAAATGTTCATTAATCAACGTCATAATTTCACCACTACTATTAGAGTAAAACTTGACCTATCGACAAGTTTTGATTAAAATTGCGTTAAGGCATAACAAATATCTGGACTTCCATATTTGTTTGAGGTTGCTTTCAAACAATTCCATTTACTCTACAATACATTTGGTGAAGATCGACCTGGGAAAGCGTTGCCATAAATTCAATTAAACCAAATCAAATAGGGATTACTTAATTGTTAAAATCCTACTGTATCAAACTCATTCTACGGGAAGTGGACTAATTTTTGCTGCCATTTAATGGTTTCTAAGCTTGTTTGTAAAATTTACTACACAAATGCGAATTGATGGACAGGAAACGAACATTCGAAATAGGCAAATGGTCTGGACAATAAGTGTTATCGATCAATATTATAAAAACAACCAGTGAGTGGGTTAAAATGAGAACGTATAACTGAAACGTTGGCTTTAAGGTATTACATATTTTGCTGGATGTCACTGTCTCTGAGTCATTTTGGCAAACAGGATTTGAGGATGGATAAAAATTGTATTTTTGACACCAGAACTAGAATATCGTGGAATAGGAAACTGCATTCACCGTTCTTAAATATCATACAATATCAGTTGTATTTGCTTTCACACTATTCAATTCAAATCTGTTAAAGGTTATGTAGTGTTTTCTGCTATCGAATTTTTTTCTTGAGCATTGCTCAACATGAAAGTGCAAATGAGAATAATGGTACAGAATTATTTGAAAAATATTAACATTATTTCAGTGTGTTCATCGGACAAAACTTGTGTTTTTCTATGGTTACAGGAATATGTAAAAACTGACTGAACAAACTGGATCCAGCAATAACTGAACACGTGCTTTTTGAATGAATTAAACTATAAGATAAATAACAAGTATTCAGTATGCAGTAGATTTATGTTCTCGTATTTTTAAAGTGCACATTTATATACATATATATATATAAATAATACTACGGCTCAATTTTTAAAATGTTTTGATGTAAATAAATCGTGATTAAGCACGATTTAGTATAAATTTAGCGCAAGGTGGGCATCGTATAGAAACAAAAATGTGTCACTTGAAACAAAATAAGATATTTTTAAATATCTTTAACAATCGAACAATCTGGAGGGCACGTATGTAATAGTCGGGGTAATAATGAAATGTTTGTTGTGTAATTGTGTTTCTTTTATAAAATCACTTCGTTTATCATTCTGTTATTAATAACCCTCAAAACCACAAACCGTTTGTTATTAATTGCTATAAACAACATATTCCGTTTAATTATCACAAACGTACAATCTTTTAGCATAACAAATAAGTTTTTATGTAACAAAAACGTTTGGAAAGTGTTTTTTTGTCGTATTTAATAGTACTCGAGTATAACTACAAACTTTTCAAAACAGACAGTAGAATTGATGCGTATAAACACATAAACAGCTCTATTCAGATGATAATTGCTGTTCAAATAAAAATTGTAAAATAAACTGCAAAAGAAAAGCACTTCAAAATGATACTAACGATGATATAAACATTTTCAAAATGTCTTTCAATGGTTTTTAAAACACGTTTAATCGACGACCATAATACGAACGAAAATATTATTCAACAAGTAAATTTGCTGACACCAGAAAATATGCAGTAAGGCGAATGTTATTATACGTAAAATAGACACAAAACATATTTTCGATTCTTGGCGAATTTCAGAATCGCCACCTGTGCATATCTATTATAAAAAGACGCTTATCAAGGCTTTTGACTCCAGGTACCTGTTGTCAAGGCATATAACTCTCTCAATCAAGGTGAGATTAGGATTAGCGTGCTGGTGCTACATTTTCTTAAATCTTTCATAAAAAAAATATTTCTGTCTCTTGGCATTTACTGCATTTGCTTTAATCCAATTACATGTTGCTGGCAACCAGAAACCGAAAGTTCCCGACCGCCAAGGGAGATGCCAGATTCCTTTTAAGTTATTAACAGACTTGAATTCAATATAAAAGTAAAATTGTAAGTGTTAGGGTGAAATCAGTACATAACAGGCCTGTGTGATCCAAATTTTGGATAAATAGGGCAATGCTGATGCACTTCTAAATAAGTGGAGCATGCATCTGTTGTTTTGTTTTAATTTTGCTGAGCAAGTGATGATGCAGAATCAAGGAGAGACCGTGCACTTGAAGGTTCATGTATTCAACAGGCGATCTTACACAGGAATTTCAATAGTATAACAAAAGTTATATACAGACTTTTCAAATAAAAGTCGTTCAATGCTTTTGGATATTTTCGGAAAGCTATCAACGGTCATTTTGGAAGTGTGTATTTTTCGTCGTCAGTGTCCGTATAATTCACATAAAACAACCTAATACGACCATATGATTATAATTCACATAAAACCACCTAATACGACCATATGACTATAATTAACATATAACTACCTAATAAGACCATATTATTATAATTCACATAAAACTACCTCATACGACCATAGGATATTAATTTCCTATTTCATTTCGTCTGTTGTTACCACACATTTTATTCGAGTAATGTCCGTGAAAACAGATCACATCTTTACACACGGATGGTACAAAATATGAAATTTATATGACTTATCAGCTTAACGAGACTTCAATACAATCGACTCCATCGATTAATACTAAAATTCATATCCTGTCTCTAACTTAAAACAATGTTCAAATTAAAGCTTACCACTACTATGTTTTCTTAGCTGTTTGATAAAAATAATGCTGGGTATTTTGTACATATGTTTTGCATTAAAAATGTCACCGAGAGAGTTATAAGAGAGTTATTAATACATCAGTCATATTATTTTATTATCAGCGTTAAAAAGTGTTTCATCTAATTTTCTTATCTAAATATTTTTTCAGTCAACAATGTGTTTTGCACATAACTTAATTGGAAAAAATATATCTGATTAATTGACATAGAGATCATTTTGTTAAAACCGGGTATCTATTTTTTATGAACGATGTTTTAATTGGTGTGGTTTTGCGCTGGCGATGAACTGATAAATACAGGAACCAAATGTCCCGTACGGTGACATGAAAACCAAATGTACATTTGCTAAGAATCGAACCCGCTTAGGCGCGCAGCGTGAGTAGCTTGGCAATAATTTAATAAAAATATGTTAAAACTATAAATAGTGAATACGTTTGTTAACAACTTATGTACATTCATAAATATCGTGTAAGTTATTGATATATATATATAAAATAAAATGAAGAAAACTGCAAACTGCAAACTTGTATCTTTTGTTTATTAATATTCGTTTCTTAAAACAAGGCATACAACTCTAAACAGTATCAACTTCTAGACATCTGTTATTATCTCCCACTGATGATCAACAACATGTAACAATGTAATTTATTGAAAAATCTTAAATAAAGAATTGTAAATGTATACTTATTTTAATTTAAATGAACAAATAGGAAACTGAATTGAGAAGTGTTTGCAACAGACTTAGACTCATAACCAAATAGAATAAAAGTACATTTAACTCTTTTTTGTCAAATTATCACATTGTTAATTTTGATTTGTAATCAAATGAAGCTTGTCACTGGAACTTGACTGCGTTCATTTGACAGCAGGCTTTCATCGATACCTAGAGTGAAGTTGTATTTATAGCTAATTGGGTCACGGCAAAGATCGCTGTAACGAGCTCTATAACTTGAGACAGATACCTTGCAATGAAACTGTTTGTTTTTGTAGAAAACATGCATAAATAGCGTATGATTGCATTTGGGGCAAGTCTGATCAAGGGTAAGTTACTATAAATCTAAACAAAAACTATTTCTGCTAAATCACTTAAATTTGAATGACATATTGTGCTGAGATTTTGTGTAAATGTAGCTTACATGCAGACCTATATAGTCTATGATTCAAAAGTATTTAAATAAATATATATGTGTTTACGCGTTGAAAATACGGTTTTGTGACGTTTTAAAAAAATCACTGTAAGTATAAAGTTCGCCACGCACCATATCTACCCCGTACAAAGTAAATAATACATTTCAGTTTGCGATATTGTTGAGGATGAGAGCCATGTTATTCTGATTGTTATTTGTATCCTGACTGAAGACATATAATATTTGACAAAGCTGTAAGTGTAAATCCTAACTTTCTATCTTTTTCTTAAAACGATCAATTAGTTTTTTCTCTCCACAACCCCACTTATGATTGTTAGTTGTGCCAAAACATGTTATGGTATTTTAAAACATCGTCTTTTATATACTTGTACATAATGTCTTTTCGTTGTTTTTAAGTAACAATTATGTATTTTAGAGGCTTCTAAGAAGTTGTTGCTTATCAGGTCATCAACAATCTGATCGGGGTGATACTCGATTTTCTAAAAAAATTCTTAATTGCGCAATAATGCTCGTATTTGAACTCAATATTTTAAATCAATTATTTTAATGATGTTTTAAAAACGGATTAGCAACAGCCTCTTAGGTTGATAATGTAATATAAAACTGATTTGTAGAGAATTGGAACTCTGGTAGTTTTAAACATGTATACATATGGGTTTACATGATTATAAATGAAAAGGTCTCTGATATTTCTAATTTAGAAAGGTTACATACAATTTTTTATTGTATATTTATAATTGAATGTTTGTATTGTTGTATTGTATGTAATTGAGACATCAGCACACAGTCTTTTTTTGTGAAATCGTGTGATTGTCTTTCGTTCGTCACTTACAGTCCGATGTGAACATTCTAGAGTTTCATCTGTAAGGTTGATCATGCTCAAATGATACTTGTTCTCCAATAATATCACTTATGAGGCAAAATTTACAAGTGACTCAGATAAAGATTAGTATCATACAACTATAATAGACCAATTTTTAGTATCCTTGAACGGCCTAATGCCCTCTTGATTGTAAAATCGATCACATCCCAGATGTTTCTTATCAGATTTGATTAATGGTCGATGCAAGCAGATATTCTCTGGTTTAAAATAAGTTTTGCAATTTGGCCAATATAAGAAAGAGTTCAGTATCATTCGTTTTTTTTTAAATAATTTGCAAAATGTTGAAGGAAGAGAGGCATCGCTTAATGGATATATATGTAGATTACATTATACTAAATTATTGAGTAATGGATATACTCTCTAAATAAATAAATAAATTTTAATCGAGTGCATGTTTTAAAGTAGTTCTGGATTTATTTTTAAAGGTTTTGATAGGGTAAGCATTGGTGGTCACTACATATTACTGAAATATGATACATTTAGAGACTCAAGTAAAAGAATGCATCGAACGGGTAATTTTGTACTATAACACGGCCAAAAAAGGTGCAGGTGATTTTGATTTGTGTCGGGTTCTTTTTTGCAGAACACAAGACATTTTGTTCTGTTTGATTAATTCAGCTCAGAATGCTATTTCAAAACAGTGTATATGGTGGTCTCTGTGTTGAAAATGTATCATTTATTTTACCAAATTTGTGACTTTTACCTTTTTAATCCATCATTATCATACATACACAATTATATGAAAACAGTAAAATAACAGCATTTATAAACTCTTCTTTTGCAACACCAACCCATTCAAAGACTTGAATCATACAAATGACAAACTTGATCTAATCTGTATTTATAAATTTTTGGTATTGTAGTATATGTTAATACGCCCAAAACTCAACTTAAAGTTAGCGATAGTGCACATGAAACATCATTCGGGATTATCCAATGCCTTTAAAAATAGCGCATTCGATAACTCTTTATTCGCAACAGATATCTTAAAAAAAACAATATATCCATTCACTGCGCATTGTTTAATTTAAACTTTTTGAAAACGATATATGCAGATATCTTAATGAAGACTTTTCTAAAAACACAGATATCAACCTGTCGTGTGTTAATAGCATAAAGACCTTGAAAGTATTAAAGAGACTTTTTCACGGATGTTTACATTTTGAAGTAGATTTTGGGAAATTCAAACTGTTAACACATCTGGTCTTGAACCACTGATATTAACATTTTAAATATGTGGCATGAACTTACTCGGCCTTCTGAGCTTGTGCATCACTCTATGCATTTTATACCTAATATAAGCATTCTGCGTATTGTCACATATCATAACGGAAACAACACAAGCACTCTTAATTATTCAACAGCTTGCCGTTTCTTACGCCTTTTAATTTTGTTGATTTCTAATAATGGTAGCTAATAAACAAAAAATGTCTTCTCAGCATGAATCTACGCGTTTCGTTTTAAATAATGTACACCTATTATGAAATTCAAACTCCTTTAGGTCTATTGCCGATTTTAAAACGAACCCTGCTATTTCATAAATATGTATATTCTAAAAAGATTGGGATCATCAAGAGCAATGGCAAAAAAATAGTATGGTACTAAACAACGATTATCTTGTTTTCCGTAAACCGCTCGGGTATGTCCGCCACCTATTTTGGTTGTGACGTCATTTTTACACAACGCGCATGACACGGAAACCCGTCTATTGTTATCACGGATCGAAGCCTGAACAATTCGCGCTTTACGTCAACTTTGACACTCAATATCGTGTTATGTTAATACAGTTCTTTTAATACAAGTTTTATTGAAAACGTGTGCTTTTTGTGAGTGTTTTTTGCATGACAATCGTTATTGACATGGTTCAGTGTGTTGCTTTCGGGTGCAAAGAACGGCCTGAAAACGGAAACAAGGGACTTACATCAATAAATTAATTTAAATGTTCACAATGAAACTATCTTTATTTTTAATAAAAACAGTGTTTTACATTTAAATTCATGTAATTTGAAATATTCACATTCCTTCCTAATCAGAACTGGTGCAAGTAATCTATTGTCTTGTATACAATGACCAGTGTTATAAATCAATCAATGCTACGTTGTGAATTTTAAAAGCTTCATATATATTTACTTAACATAAACAATTCAGATTTGTTATTTGTATTTAACAGTTGTATCAACTTAAACATACTACACATGTATGTCTATTTCAATAATAACATTAAATTGGTCTTAAATGAGCATATGCTGTACACTTAAACATCAAATGAAATTCGTCGTCGATCTCATTGATAGAACAGATTTGACAAATACGTAAATGTCTATCCATTTTTCGTATCTACCAGTGTGTATGCTCAAGTTACGGTAACATATACTAATACGTAATTTCGTAAATACAACTCTGAGATCTCTCGACACAATCAGATCTAGATAAGATTCAAATCCACGTGACAGGTTAAGTGTAGTATACAAAGTTAAAAGTCCACTATCTGTAACATTTTCATGCCATTGTTGCAAATATTCATCAATTAGCCTTCAACATGCCATTTTTTTATAAATAAATAGGGAAATGGGACAAAGTCTTTGTTTGAAACATAAACATCAAATCTCTGTTCCTTCAGAGGTCACAAGCGGATCAATTACGAATTTGGATGGTCGTATTCAAAAGATAAACTATGATAAAGGCTGTTCCTAAAGAAACAGGTTTTAATTTATTCTAAGAAATAAAAACTTTTAAAAGAAAATACCTGTTGTTGGAAGCCGTTTTTGCAAAGGAAACTTATTAATTTATTTGAAGGACCATTTTCCGCTGGCTGTTACTGTTTACTTTTCTAACAAATTTACAAAGTACACCATACTATGGAACAAAAATTTATAAGGTCTGCCAAAACAAATTTAATCTGAATGCAAGTCATCAAATGTTTTATAATTATGTTACTGCAGTAGGGAACACAAATGTATTATTCCAAATGAACCTCGTGCATCTGGTTTGTATTGATATTAAACTAGTTCGTCATTATGTATTTACATTAGTGTGTGAAGTATTTTTGTTATATTAACACTTTAAGGGATGTATTGTGTTAATATAATGCAATTCTACAAAACCTTACGCTGGTTAAAAACGCCCAATGAATGACTCAGTGCGCTGAATGGACAATACAAAGGTTGCAATTAAGTAGACTTGCGAAAAAATAAATAAATACAAATTGAAAAGTTATTCATTTAAAGTTTATTTTAGTAGTTTTCATTTGGTAAGGACTTCAGTTTTAATTCTATTTATTATACCAATTAGTAAATTGAAGGTATTCAATGTAAACTAAGTTGAACAAGATCAACATGAATATTTTGTCGCGTTTTTATCAATATGTTGCCGCCCGTATTAAATTCAAGTAAAATGTTTTAAAATATATTAAATATATTTTGTTTCTTATTTATTACCCATTATCAATTGAGTGAAACTTGGTTCGGTAATATAATCTGTGATTTAGCTTTAACTAGTTTAAACTAAAAAAGTCCTAAGAGACCGCATTAAAAAAATAATAACATAACGGAGCTCTATCCTTTAAATATAAATTTATTTAAAAAACTATAAATGGCGCGGCAGAGGCCGACGCGTAGATGTTATAAAAAAAGGCAGTTTAAGGTGGACAAGGCCTATGGTGGGGCCCCGGGATGGGTAATGTGGACATGGATAATCGAGATAGACCATGTTGTCATAAAAGATATTCAGTATTAATTTGAATTCAATTGCTGAATACATGAAGAAGTTATGTTAAAACAAAATGTTGGGTGGGCGTGGTCAATGTGGGCGGGGCGCCCTAGGTTTGGTATTGGGGCCATGCATATTTGAGATTGACCGTATTTTCATAAGAGAAGTTCAGTATCAATTAGAAGTGAATAGGTGTAGAAATGAAGAAGTTAATGTTAAATAACCTAAAAAATTGTGAAAATCTCTGACCCGGCCCCATCCCAACCCCCATAACTTTTGACCCAGGGGTCAGTTTAAAATTCCAAATAGTGCACTGTCGCACATATGCTTATAGCTACCAAGTGTTTAAGTTTCAAGGTTCTAGCGCTAATAGTGTAGGAGGCGAAGATAACCAGATAATCTCCCCGCTCCTATACGGAGCGTGGGGATAATCAATGACAAATAAGTTGCAAAGTGTTTTGAAGAGGATGGATATAAAAGCATCAATGTAAGTTTATCTATATCACCACAATTGTGTTTGTGGGTACGAAAATTTTGGGTAGGAAAAAAATAGAGTACGACAATTTTGGGTACAAAAACATTATGCCAAAAAAAATTGGGTAGGAAAAAATATTTGGGTACGAAAAAAATTGAGTTCGAAAACAAATTGGTTACGAAAAAAAAATGTGGCTGCTACGAAAAAAAATTTGGGTACGAAAACAAATTTGAGTGCGAAAAAAAATGGGTACAAACAAATTTGGATGCGAAAAAAAATTGGGTACGAAAAAAATTTGGGTAGGAAAAAATTTGGGTAGGAAAAAAATTTGGGTACGAAAAATTTGGGTGCGAAAAAATATTTTGGTACGAAAAAAAATTTGGTTCGAAAAAAAAATGGTTACGAAAAAAAAATTGGGTACTACGAAAAACATTATGGGTACATACAAATTTGGATAAGACAAAAAATTGGGTACGAAAAAAAATTGGGGACGAAAAAATGGGTACGAACAAAAATTGGGTACGAACATTTTTGGGTACAAAAAATTGGGTTCACGGGAAAATTGGGGTACGAAACAAAACTTGGGTACAACAATTTGGGTACGAAACAAAAATTGGGTGCGAAAATTTTTGGGTACGAAACAAAATTTGGGGGAACTGGGAAGTAGTACCCTTGGACCTCTCGATAAATTTGAAAGAGGACGGGAACCAAGCTGCTTTTACCTTTATCAATGGGCCTGGGGTGGGTAATTTGGACATGGATGGTTGAGATAGAGCGTGTTGTCATATTTAGATGGTCAGTATAAATTTGAAGTCAATTGGTGAGTAAATGAAGTAATGTTAAAACAAAAGTTTGGGTGGGCGTGGTCGGCCACTATCTCCTCCTACACTTCTAGCACTAGAACCTTGAAACTTACACACATGGTAGCTATGAGCATATGTGCGACGGTGCTCTATTTGGAAGTTTGATCTGACCCCTGGCCAGGACAGACGGACAGACAGCGGAGATCAATACAATATCCCCACGCTTTTAAAAGCGTGGGGATAAAAACACACATTAATTCCATAACTACCAATTGTTTTTATTTTAACGTTTTAAACACGAGTTATACAGGGTGCAGGATCAACAGGGTTTACACACGGGCTGGACAGATTGTAAACACACCGTTAAGAACTTTGTTTTTGCTAATATCTCAAGTTATTGAAATACATTTGCAAAAATCTTAATCGCATAAAAGACGGGTTTTCTTGCAGTTTGTGTCGATATCTTAAGATTTAAGAATAAATCATTGAATACGTCTGAAATCGGTTCCACTATTTAACGTAACGTGCAGCATAACCGTGTACATGATTGTGTAACAAAACGAATTTCTGGCCAAGAACACAGGCTTATTTAATAAAGTAATTCTGATGTATTACATGTTGCCATAAGCAGCATAAATAACTGTCTTGTATGCATAAGTTGAAATTCTTAAAAAATGTTTTAAAAAGTTATTTGAAAAAAAGCACCATATAAACCGGTTTGTTTACATCCACCAACGTTCAATTGTGAACCCCACAAAGTAACTGGATCCTGCACTTTGCACACAGATACATGTATCTTAATAACGATTTTTCTGAAAACAGAGATATCAAACTCTCATATGCCTAGAGCATGAAGACCTTGAAAGTATTAAAGAGAGTTTATCACTGATTTTTACTATTTAAAGTACGTAATTCAATGCTTTGAATTGATAAAACATAAAATCGGAAATTTAGTGCTCCGGTATAACACAAGAATCGCAATTAAGAATGAATTTTAGAAATGCAAAATTTAACCGCACCTGATCTTAAACCTCTTACCTTCGAATGAAAAAAGCTTCGGCATGAACAACTCGGCCCTCTGAGTTTGTGTATCGCTCTATGCATTATATACTTATTACATTCTAATATATATAAATATAAGCAATCCGCGAATTGTCAAAGATCATAATGAAAACAAAAGAAACACTCATAATTATTCAACCACTTCCCGTTTCTAAATTTTATCAATTTTTAATAATTGTAACTAATAAATAAACACAAAAGATATTGAGCATGAATCTGTGTCATTCATGTCCTTTCACTCCCTTATTAACAGGATCATGAAACTTCATAGGTTAATTCATTATGACTGGCAGATGACCCCTTTTGACTTTCATGTCACTAGATCAAAGGTCAAGGTCACAGTAACTCGAAACAGTAAAATGGTTTCCGGATAACTCAAGAACGCTTAGGCCTTGGATCATGAAACTTCATAGGTTTATTGATCATGACTGGCAGATAACTCTTATATATTGTCAGGTCACTAGGTCAAAAGTCAAGGTCACAGCGACTCGAAACAGTAAAATGGTTTTCGGATGATAACTCAACAATGCTTAGGCCTAGGATCATGAAACGTCATAGGTAGATTGATCATGACTGGCAGATGACCCCTATTGATTTTCAGGTCGCTAGGTCAAAGGTCAAGGTGACAGTGCCCTGAAGCAGTAAAATGGTTTCTAACGTATTCACACAATGGCTGCCACTACTACTGTCATCCCATTTTGGGGGGGGGGCGGCAAGTGTGTTTTACAAACAGCCATTGTTTAGTTTTTGAATATGCGTAATAAAAGATTGAAAACTTGCATTTTGATCATTTGTGAGCCAGTCCGTTTAAGTTGTTTACGACAAGTGCATTCATTTAAATACATATAGTATCGTTACACGTGAGTGAAGGACATTTTCTGAAAACCAATTATGTCCCAGATCTATTTTCAGTAAAAAAGTTTACAATTTGGTAGTTTTCGCGTACTGCAATCGATGAGGAACGGTATTTTGTAGTGCGCGATATGGAAAAGGGAATATAAATATTCATAGCTATTGCATTTTTCATGCATTTAATCGTCATACGCTTGAACTTAGGTTTCCCTATTTGAGGACATCAAAGAGACTGTCAACCACGAATGACGAAAAAATGACAGTTCTAAAACACCTTATTGTTTTACAATTGTTAGTTTATATTGATTAAAATATCACGACTGGTATATTAAATTACTTGAATTTTTTTCATATTTTCAGTATATTCGGTAAAATTTCGCGATGTGAAATCGAACGTACATCGCGAAAATAGGTGACATAACGATATACACAATGTAAATAACGTAAGTAGATTGATCATTGCATATGTAAATTATATACAGTTCACTACGCATGCACAATTTGCATTCCTCGATTTACCACGTGCCGATGATGATCAATCTTTTGGCGTTATTTATTGTTAACTGTTAGTTACCTGGTAGACATACCCAGTAAAATTTATTACCAAATATACTGAAAATATGAAAACTTAACAATTTTTTTCAAGTAATGTAATATACCAGTCGTGATATGTTAATCAATATAAACTAATAATTGTAAAAAATACGGTATTTTATAACTTTTCCTTTCTTCGTCGTCGTGGTGGACAGTCCTTTTAAATGAGACGTACACGTGGGTCTGACAAACGAATGCAAAATGTTATTAATGTTACAGAAACCTCTCCAGTCCCGAAACATATTGCATTTAATTCATTATTTTCAAAAAAGCCTTACCATTATAAACTAAGCAATAAGATCAATCATTAACAATAGTATTTTATGTTTCCCTATAGCAAACAGGAAGTAAACAGGCAACTTTAAACACTCGTAATAATTGAAACAACGTTATGATATTTTATAAAATCGGTAAAATTAGGCGGAAGCGTTAAGTGATGTTTGATAAAATCGCGATTCTTTTTTGTACACATTGTCCGTGGTAAGTGATTGTTATACTGAACTGTATGATACTTATCAGAGAAACAGAAAACAACTAGACGTGTACATTTTCAGTTCAACTATGGATTAAAACGATAAAAAAGACACACTGCTACAAATATCAGTTCGGAAACAAATATGAAATAAAAAGGGGTTGTCCTAAACATATATGTAACTGTTAACCTTTTTAAATGGTTGATTGTTATTGTCAATGTATTTAATAACGTAATTTCCAGTACGGAGGTGAAACAAAGTGCCCACAGAGCTTTGGTTATATTTGTCGAAAAAAAATCAGATGTGTTATTAGTTGGATCATTCTAAAACGTCAATATTGGTCACAAAACAAATATGTTTGCAGTTAATATTCTCGGAATAGAACACTCACAATTTGAAGTAGTGTTCTATTCACACGTTTATAATCCTTTACTTAATAAATATGCATTCTGTATTATATTTCTATTTAAATATTGTAACAATTAAAAATCAACAATATTTATAGTAATTTTGTACGACTAGTTCAAACAGACCCACTTTGTCTAATCGTTAGACTTTTACTCCAAGGGTCAGTGGTTCGAGCCCAGTAGATGGTTACTTTTTATTTCTTTAATTTTATTATCGTTTTTCTTAACGGGAGTTTTTTTATCCAATGTTTACATTTATCAATATAAATCATTTAATGACAAACTTCAATACATGCCAAAATCTGCGAAAAAGCCCTTTTTAATAAAAGATTTAAAAGATTTGTACTCAGATAGCGTTACATTACCAGAGTACGCAAATGCTTTTTAAAGGACCTTTTCAAAGATGTTTGCATGTTTTTGAATTTTGTCATTAAATGCTTAAAATTGATAAATGTAAACATTGGAACTAAATATATCCATTATAAAACAATTAAACAATTAAAGAAAGGAAAAAACAACCTCAACTTGGTTCGAACCACTGACCCTAAGGGTAAGAGTCTTCCACCGAAACCACTCGGCCATTCGTGCAAGTATTCAATAAGGTGTATTTAAAGCAACATGACCGCCATCTTCGTCATTTCACAAAATGTAACGATAGCAAAAGAACTCTCCAAATTATTCAATCGTTTCGAGTTTGTAACGCTTTATAATTTTCAGGTTTATAAATCGTCAAACAATGAATTAAATTGATATTTAAGAGCAAAGTAAATGTTCAGTATTACTATTTCTCGCAAATATCATATCTGCAACGAAATTTCAATGTTGTCAATTTACCAAAACGTGGAAATGTCCTTTTAAATAATTATGTGTTTTGAATGTACGAGATATGGAGTCAGATTGCGTGTTCTTTTCCGAAAACGACCTTGTACTCTGTACTCCTTGTTCATACAGGTGTGTCGAACAACGTAACATGCTCGTGACGAGCATTTTCTGAAAATCAAGCCTACTCCAGGGTATAAAATCAAGAAAGCTTAATATATCCGGTTAAATTGTATTTGGAAGGTTTCTAATATTGATATCGTTCTAACATACAGGTATATGTTTTAACTGCGCGAATACAAAAGGGGATATTTATTTCTATGATATTAAGATACGTGCAGTGCGCAAGTCTTTAATTATTAAACATAAATGTGCGAACCGTGTATTTACAAATAAATATTAATTTATGTTTGGGGTTTAAAATAATACACGCAATAATAATCCTTCGTTGTTTGGAAAAATCAAATCCAATGGGAATTGGTTGTTATACATGGTTATTCCATTAACATATCTCACGTATTTTATCTGTTATGCTGTTATGCTTTATTTAACACTTCAAATAACATGAACATATATCAACTTATTATTCTATAAACTTTTAGAATTGAAAATTAAAGTAAATATCTTATATGTTTGATATATTTTTTTTCATAAGAGGAAGCATGTCAAGTGGGCAACCAAAGAGCGGATATGGGGACTCGAAGGCCAATCAGGACAATAAGAGCGACCAGTGCAACCCGAACAACCCTAGCTACCAGTAAGTCGATATCAAGATTTATAGATGGATTGTTGTTGTCGTTGTTGCTTTTTAAGCCATGCGTGGTTTAGCAGAAATTAAATCGTAAAATATGAAGTGTCGGTAACTAGAATTACTATCCTCATATTGTTTCTAGCGTATCATTATGCATGTGTTTAAAGTATTTTAAGCGTGTGTGCGATGTATAAAAATTGATGGTATATTATTATAAATAGTGTATCGTATGTTCTCATTATTGGGCAAAAAAACTTGTTGTTCTTAATGAACCGTAAACGTGGTTCGCGTCATGTGTGTCATGTGTGTCATGCTTGTAATCTTATGGAAATTGATTGTGATTTTGCTTCGATTAACTAACATTTATCTAGTATACATTGGGATTTATTATTGAAACTCCACGAAACCCCCATTTGATTTTTTCAGGGGCCATCAAACTGGGTACACGGGCACAGGGACAAAACCTGACCTTGATAACCATGGTAACCAGAAGAATCCGAACAACGAGCGTTTCCAAGCGCCGAAAAAATGACCCGACGGGTGGCTTGACATTTATGTGATTTATGGTTACGACTGCCCATCATTGTAACGAATAAAACAGATACAAACATAAAATTGATTTTTTATGATGAACACATATGTTAATGCCTGTTACGAGCAAACGATACAAATGTTAATTATTATTAAAACACATTTATATAAAAACAGTCAAATAATACAGCTTTTATAAATTCTTCTTTTACATCATTAACCCATTCAGAGACTTAAATCATACAAATAAAGAACTAGCTCAAATATGTATAAATATAAATTTGGTATGCCAGTATATATAAATACGCCTTTTACTCTATTAAAAGTTAGCGGTAGTGAAAAAGAAACGTCATTTGGGATAAGGCTGTAAAAATAACGCAGCACTTTTGAAGAAGATAATGTGATGGTTTACACATTATAATATTGGAAAATAACTTCCTAAGAAATATTATACTCGTTTACTCTTTATTCGAAACATATATTTTTTTAAACACATTATTTCCATTAACTACGCATTGTTTTTATTTTAACGTTTTGAAAACAAGTTATACAGGGTGCAAGATCAACGCGGTTTACACACGGGCTGGACAGAATGTAAACACACCGTAATCACAGGCTTATTAAATAAATTAATTCTGATGTATTTCATATTGCCATAAGAAGCATAAGAACATTATTTTATGCACTCGTTGAAATTCTTAAGAAAAATTGTTTTAAAAAGTTATTTGAAGAAAAGCACCACATCCAGGTGTGTTTACATCCATTTAAGTTCAATTGTAAACCCCACAAAGTAACGTGATCCTGCACTCTGTATACAGATATCTAAATAACGATTTTTCTGAAAACAGAGATATCAAACTCTCGTGTGCATATAGCGTGAAGACCTTGACAGTTTTAAAGAGACTTGTTTACGGTTTTTTACAATTTAAATTAAGTAATTAAATACTTTGAAATGATAAAACCTAAAGTCGGAAATTTAGAGCTCCGGTAAAACACAAGAATCGCATTAACACAATAATTTTCGAAATTTAAACACATCTGATCTTGAACCACTGACATTCGAATGAAAAAGCTGTGACCTGAAGAAATCGGCCATCTGAGATTGTGTATTGCTCTATGCATTATATATACTTATATAATTATATATTATAAACAATCCGCGTATTTTCAAAGATCATAAAGCAAACAAAAGAAATACTCTTAATTTTTCAACCGCTCCCCGTTTCTAAATGTTATCAATTTCTAATTACTGTAACTAATATACAACAAAAATGTATATTCAGCATGAATCTATGTTATTTATGTCATTTCACTCCCTTAATTAAAATGTTCATTTATTTTTTAATATGCGAAAAAAAAGTTGGAAACTGGAATTTCGACAATCTGTGAACCAGTCCGTTCAAGTTATTTACGACAAGTGCACTTATTTAAATACATATGGTATCGTTTCACGTGCATGACGGACATTTTCTGAACACCAATCATTACCAAGGTCTATTTAAAGTAAACACGTTTACAATCTAGTAGTTTTCGCGTACTGCAATCGATTAGGAACGGTATTTTGTAGTGAACGATATGAAAAGGGGGAATTGAAATATTCATAGTTATTGCATAGTTTTGATGCATTTTATCGCCTTCCGCTTTTACTTCGGTTTAATCTTTTTGAGGACATTAATGTGTAAGTTGAATGCGTACTTTTCGATATGTTTTAAAAATAAATCCAGCGCAATTGGGTTATTTCTGTACCGTTTCCGTAGATTTTCGTTAAGAATTGAATATGCAATTTCACAGACAATAAAACAACGTTGTTAAATTGCATCTGTACACTTTTGCATGGCAAGATAATTGGAAAAACGTTTTAAATGTATATTGCAAAAAATAGTTTTTAGTCATATGTACATGTTTTATGACGAAAGCAAGGCCAAGTATAAAACCCGTTTAAACCACTATTGCTTTGAATTCACTGTTCCAAGGCGTTGAGTCCAGGCTTTTTGTGTTTTTGTTTCGATGATTTTGGTCTGTTTTTAAAATCCTATGGGCAGACCCCGATTGCGGCTGCATATGGAAGTAACGACGTGTTATTGCGGAACACTTTGGCTGAGCCATTACTTAATGTGTCCCAAATACCCACCGACATTGACACGTATATAAGCAAATACATTCACTTCCAACATGTAATATGGGAATTTAAATTCAGTCCGTTATATTGGATTTTTATTCCCTTGGAACTACATTAATTAGACATTACGACCCATTTTTTCAATAAGATACAAGCTGTTTGTTTCGAAAATATTTTAACGCGTAACAGTTAACTGGTGTTAAACACTCCCATTTTGTTTTGACAGCTGATCTATTTCCATTCCTTTCATCTCACAACCTGATTTTTTTACGGATACGATTGGATTCAAACTCACGACAATATTCAAACATTTATAATGAAGTAACTTGTATCTGAATGCAAAATGTTGTTAATGATACAGCGAGTTCGTTATCCCGTTCCAGTCCCGAAACAAATTGCGTTTCATTAATTTCTTTTCAAATTATTAACCAATAATATGATCAATCATGAACAATAACATTTTTCCCCACAGCAAACATTAAGTAAACAGGCAACTTTAAACACTCGTAATAATTGAAACCACACTTTCACATTTTTGAATGTCGGTAAAATTCGGCGTACGCGTTAAGTGATCTTTCATAAAATCACGATTAGTTTTTTTACAATAGTATATGGAAAGTGATTGTTATATTGAACTATATGATACCTTTCAAAGAATCAGAAAACAACTAGACGTGTAATGTTTAGTTCAACTGTGGATTAAAACGATAAAAAGGAACATTGCTAAAAATGTCAGTTTGAAAACAAACATGAAATAAAAAAGGGATTGCCCCAAATATATATGTAACTGTTGAACTTTATAATGGATCATTGTTATCGTCAATGTTTTTAATAACGTAATTTCAAGTACGGAGGTGAAATAAAATGGCCACAATGCTTAAAAAAATAAAGATTTTTTTATCAGATGTGTTATTAGTTGGGTCAATCGAAAAAGTCAATATCGGTCACACATCAAATATGTTTGCAGTTAATATTCTCGGAATAAAACACTCACTATTGGAAGTAGATTGTCATAGTGGCATATGCACACGTTTTTAAGCCTTTACTTAATAAATATGCATTCTGCATTATATTTCTATTTTAATATTGTATTATTAAAATACACAATATTTATTGTAATTGTGTTCGACTAGTTTAAAAAGACCCACTTCTTTGAGTCATTTGATGGCATATTTCGGCTGCACATTACAAGAGATATGCGTTCTCCCATTACATGCCTTCAATATGACTCGACCGTTGCACTCAATCATTGAATTTAATAGTGGTAGAATTCATGATATCTATCGTCATGTATTCGTAAAGTATTTTATGGTGCGCAGGTATGTATCTATATTTTTAAATAATACTAATTTGAAAAAAGATGTGTTAAATTGTGCGAATACTTCTGTAACCTTTCGTATTTAATTGAAGACATTTAAACTTGTATATATAATCTGAATAGTATGGGCATGAACGTTAACAAATACAGTAAAACTTTCATATTAGTTGCTATGAGAATGTATAATTTAAGATAAGAACTGAAACCGGAGTTCCAGTGTTTGCTACATGTATATTATAGTATTACTTTCTTTTTCATCGGTGTCCAGAATGGAAGGCTCACAATGATGAAAAATAGTTTATGCTTGTCGGTTTGAGAAAACTGGTAATCGAATAAAAATATGCATTTTTATTTCATTCGATTATATCACAGCACATATTATAATGTAAAATGCAGTTGTCAATATAATCATTCATGCCAATGTGCATGAACATATCATGTATTTAATAGTTAGACGCACAATTTTCAAAGCAATAATCTACATCAACGCTTGCTTATGACATGGAGCAGATTTTTCACAATATACGTTACAGGCAAATTCTACTGTCTAATAAGAGCAACATCACTACGTTTAATCAAAGTACTGACAGTACTGGTGTGACGATGCTTTTGAAGAGGATGGATATAAAAGCATCAATGTAAGTTGATCTACATCATCAAAATTGTGTATGTGGGTAAAAAATTTGGTTACAAAAAAAATTAGAGTACGATAAAAAAATGGGTACGAAAAAAATTCGGTACGAAAAAAATTTGGGTAGGAAAAAATATTGGGTACGAAACAAATTTGGGAACGAAAAATAAATTGGGTACGAAAAAAAATTGGAAGAAAAAGAAAAAAAAAATTGATGTAAGTTTATTGAAGAAATGTACAGAAAATATGTTAAATAAGCAATAGCGGTATTTTTCTCAGCCACAGAGAGGGCGATTGCACTCGATGTGTTCACATTGTTTACCATAGGCTTTGCCAATGACCTTTATAGTATGGGTGGCTTTGTTATTATTTATTGCTATCATGTAACTGCATGATTGTGTATATGTTTACAATACACAAAGCATAAATAATGATATAAATATACTGATTGAGCTTATAATAATTTGATAACTATAGCCAGATCAATTAAGTACATAAAATACAATATGTCCTGATTTCATGAAGACTTGAGATATTTATGCACATAGATATGGGTTGATCCACAAATTAAAAGTATTTTTGATCTGTGTTCGGTGCAGGCTATTTTTCAATGACTGTGAAAGTTAAACTTTCATGTGAAAAGGATGTCGTTTTTTCTGAAGTATTTCATTCAACCATTGAATAAAATAAACTGTTCTGCATATAATTTGCCATTTTGATAGGTGTTTGTTAGGTGATCAACAGAAGATGACCAGGGTGCCAGAGAAAAGGGATAAACATTTGAGATCTGTTCAGGGCTTCATTATAAAAGTGGTTAAATGGTATACATTTTATATCTGGCCAGTGCTCAAGAGAAAATGTGTACATTTCAGAAAATTTTACCATTTAAAAATGTTTAAATACCGCTTGACTAAGGCTCTTAATCCATCTAGCTTGAACACTTGTACTATATCTTTTTAACACTAAAAATAATATTTAATGTACAAATTTAATCTACCAATGTGTACAGATACTACTTAACATATATTTGACTGTATTGAATATAGGAACTAGCTAAAATATCCATTAGAAAAAAGATCAGGGGGTGAAATATTCATTGCCTGAAGCTCTGACGCTGGACCTATGTTTATATATCGTTAAACACACAGATTAAAAAAGTAGAACAATGCAATGATACAACAGAGGGAAAATTAACCCCTCTAAACAACATGATACATAATTATGTATAATATTTTTGGATCTGGATCTGGATTGGTACACAGCAGGACCTTTAGGTATGCGCACTGCGGGAGAGAGATGGGAGTGACTTACATTTTGGATTTAATTTAATCACTGAAATTCATCACTGAAGTCACAGTATGATCTCATTTGATATAGATGTACATGATTGTATCAAGCAGCATAATTAAATAATTATCAGTATAAAGTACTGTCATGATTTCAGTATCATTTAAATCATTTCAGTCAAATTTATCATTCATATACATTATTTTTGTAAATATTATCAATATAAGTATACTAGATGCAAACATATTTGAAATACTACAGTTTAATATACTGTTTATAATGTAACTACACATCCAAGCAGTTCATCAAACCATTGCAACAGAGCCACCTGGTGTGCCAACGCACCATCAGACAAGTCAAATGCCTTCTGACTTAGTGCATTTTACTATTTATAACATCTACATTAGTTACAGATACATGTTTTACATTTGTATGTGCTTGAAAAAAATGCATAATAAATGTATAATAAATAATCTTCAATGACATCATCTGACCATGCATGTCCTAGATTTCAAAATCAAGGCCCTGGTCTGACACATTGGCAACATTAACGTTTAACTATTACCAGTCTTTTGAAATTATTTTTTTTGAACTATGTAATGAAATCTAAATCGGGCCCTAATTTTTATTGTTTAAAAACAGTCATAGATCAGTTGTGGCCTCTCGGTAATGACCCATTCTTGCTTACTTGTCACAACCTTAAAACTTTCCACACTTCTATAATAGCAAATCTGGATTTAGGTGATCTTCAATGGTACATTTACACTTTAACTCTGTCACAAGAGTGCTTGTAAAGTCAAGTTACATATTTCAATCTAGGCCATGTCAAACTCAAAGTGTCAAAGACAAATGAAAGATGCGTTCATTTATTATTGTCCCATTGTTTACTACTGCTGTGAGTTTGTATATAATATAACCGATGACCATCATGTGAGAGAAAATTCACATTATCTTAGTATATCAGGTTTAGCAGCGTTTTAGATAACAAAGTTGGCTTGTTTTCAATGTCGTTTCTGGGGATCAAACCCGCAGCACAACCTCCTGCAATCAAAGACGACACTCTACCACTAGGCTTTTAGGAAGAATCTGAAATTTTTCGATCCCTAGTCAGAGCAACCAAACCAAAAATAAAGTCAAATATTGCCGACTCGGTATTATTGAGTCAGTTCATGAGAGATAATGGAAGATGCAACATCTCTCACGCCCCCTAGCATCGCCTTAAGCAGTATTCTATTCTCAACACGAAAGTGCTGGAGTCATTCATCCCGAGGGACCAGAAAAAACACTTGATTAATGTTCGAAATAAAATAATTTGATTAATGACAATACTATAATTTGAGCCAGGTCACGGGGAAATGGCAGTCTCATTCAGTATCCAATTAAACTATTTGTTATTGTCAGAAAACCGCTTTTAAGCAAACAGCTTTCAAGCGACTTCAGGCTGATCTCGATCCAAACTGGTCACAATCGCCGTAATGTCTCTTTTACTGTGACACAGTTCATTTGACTTAAAAATGATATTAAATACTAAAATAGAAAGAAGAAATAATACAAACCAGTAATTTGAGTAAAGACTTTGTAATCAATGTTTTCAGGACAGCTTGGTGATCTGCAAATCCCATGTGATATGTTGATATCGGGTATCATAGTCATTCAATAAGTCGCAAAATGCTCGAATACAATTTACAAAGCAAAATGCGACTTAAATTGATAACCAAAAAAAACAGTTTTGCCGTGTCAAGCTGTCAAGATCCAGAAAGTCCCGCATTCACATCGAATATATCCTTCGAATTCAATCCATTGTTGACATTAGCGGAGATTAAGTTAATAAATAACTCATATATCCTAAATGACAGTTTCTAAATAGCCAAACAAGCCGATGTATGCTGTAAGAAAGTTGTGACACAAGTGTGAATCAGCGCGGTCATTGTTGTTTGTTGAGGGGTACGACTAAATTGCGTATATGACTCATATCCGCGGATATGACTGGAAATTGCGGATATGAACAGATTACGGCTTTTTCGGCGTTAGCTGTATACGCCAGCTTTTCACATTAGCCTGACCTTTGTTAGCGTCTAATAGAATTCAAATAAAACTTCCCGCGGCCAAGTACAGATGAATACACTTCATTGACTCCATTGGCTGATTTGATAATACCACTAGAACATTGGAAACATGTCCGCGTCTTTGTAACACTGTTTTACTGCGTGTTCAGCATGAAACAGTTTTATCTCTAATAAAAAGGCTTAATAGATAGAACAGTTTTACACTCAATCTCGACATCAATACAGTTTGTGCGTGCACCTTTTATTTTCAGAGGATTTTCAGCGCGAGAACGTTGTGTACTTAAAGGCCATGTTCTCATATTTAGTACTGACTTCCATATTCCTGTCAACATGTTATATGTAAAAGTATAAAGAGCAGTGGAAGCGATGCCTCACTTTAATGCATTACATTTCAACCCGCGAGGTATAAGGGGTCAGTTCGCGGTTAGTGTGTTTGAATGTCAGAGTTTATATACAGGTCAGACCTTATGTGCTGTTCGGAGTTCGCGGTCAGTAACATAATAGTTATATAATAAAGACGCTATAGCGAGAACTAGGTGAACTGGAATTTTCTTTACCACCAGAAAGATGTGAAATGAAGATATCCAGCGATATTATTTTATGGCATGTCAATAATAGATTCTTAATGTGTTTTCAACAATACCATGATAAATATTATTTTTAATTAATTAACAAGAATTATTCCATCATATTTACTAATGTATTATTGCAGCATATTGACTAATGTATTAAGTATGAGCGCGATGATTCTCGATACTGTTAATAATCGAATCAAATACACGTAGCAATGCCCGATACACCACTCAAACAGGTTTGTTCGAAGAACGCGCGTATACATATTTAAAATATGTACGGAGACTTCGCGTGTGGCTGGTTGACTTTGGTTTTCTGTTTTGTATCTATAGGTTTATGACCAGCAATATGTAATAGTGTAAAATAAGCCGCGAAAACTCCGCGTAACATTCCGTACTGCGTTTGATGCAGCTAAAACTGCACAGAAAAAGATATTAGCTATCCTTGATCTCATTCATTTAAATCTTTACCTTCCATAAACTCCAACCACAATCAACGCCGTATATCTTTTTTAAAAATATTTCTTGTTAAATGTATTTTCCTTTATTTTTTATATGAAAATCGTTGAATGAACAAAAATACACTCCGTTCATGCGTAGTGTAACGATCGAATGAATTTTAACGTGTTTTTCATTGGCATTTTAATTTCAGTAACTCCCAATTCATATCCGCGAATATGAAAGACCAGTCGGAGCACCGCTTTTAGGGTGCTCTATTTGAGGCAATGTTAACAGATTTATCACATATTGAGAATTTTTCAATCAACAGGGATTTGTTTATATAAAGAAAACTGCACAAAACGCAAAAATATTGCCTATATTCGTTCATATTCGCACTTTTCGTTCATATCCGCGGATATCAGTCATATACGCATTTTAGACGGACCGATGTTGAGACACGAACGACAACTCTGCTGGAGAATGTTATCAATGCTATCAGCGAGATATGCCGATTAGAAAAACCGAGTTATCTCAATCGGACTGGCTTTACAAAGCTCGCCATTGTGAAGAATTTTTTCATGGTATGATAAACTTAGACGAGCTGCTGAAAAAGCATCGTCAAAAACCTTTACGTTTAGACTTTGCATGTTTTTTAAACGAGTCTTTTAAAGAATATATTGCAACCTACATAAATTGTTTTGAACTCTGCACCTATGTCAGAGTATATTCATATTGCGTTATTTTCAAAGCGAAGTCTATTGACATAAGTTTCCGTGAATCTTGAAATGCTTTTTCCAGCCTGTCTTATTATCTTATAACTTCACCATTCTTATGTTTTATTCAAAACGTTTTCTGTGATTAAGCGAATTCAATTTCGATTGGTCAAGCTAGAATTTGCTCGTCGATATGAAGGTCACGCGAGGTTGCAAATTGCGTAGCAAACAAGTTTCGTTTCCTGTTTAAATGTATAACTTTAAATTTATAACGCTTGGTATAAAACAAATAAAAATACATAGAAAACATGATCGGGTTCAAAAGGCGGACGTTTTCTTCAAACATTACGCGATTTAAGCATTTCGCAAATCAGATATATTAACATGTTAATTTGTTTTGCAAATGACAAACAATATCTATATATCCCTTAAAGTTCCTTACGTTTAGCATAATTTGACTTTTTAATGAATATTTCAATTCTATGTACACACTTACAATCGGTATTCATTTGAAATACCTTGCGTACCCGTTGATACTGACTGTCGAGACTTGTATGGTTTGCTTTTATTATGCAACAAGACAAACGAACGGAGATAACTATGTGTAAATAATCGTTAGTAAACTCGCAATGAAAGTTGCGTAAATATACAAGCCTTTGAAAAATGTACAATACTTATGAACCATTGGAACTCTTTAGAATAACAACCCCACTAGTGAATCAGATACATTGGGGTTAGGGGTTTGGGTCCGCTAAGGCTTTCTGAAGGGCGAATTTAAAGCTCGAGCGATTCCCCCAAAACTGCAGTTTTGAGGATATAATTGATTGTGTTATTTTGTATGGTTTTGGTTTCAATTTTTCATGGAACATCTGAATGACTGTTGTGACCATATCTCCAATTTAAATTTTAGCCATGGCTTGCATGGCAAATAAAGATATGTAATACTCGTATTAATATTCACAAAATGATGACGTTTTACGTTCAAAGTATTATCTACTGGTGTCACTCATATGAACTCAATATTGCTACTTCCGAATTTGAAGGTTTCGTGTCGCAAGTCCCAGGGTGTGATCCTGCCATCATGTGTAATCTCTACCCAGTGTTCTTTCCTGCTGGTACTTTGGGAAAAGCCCCTCAGGCGGTTTTTATGACCCCTGTCGCATACCACATGTTTTGTTCTGAAATGAGTGCATCATTCTGTGAGTGCATGTTCTTTCCTTCTTCAAGTTTTCTTTCTTCGTGCTCAAGTCGTTACATCACTTTAAATAATTGCATTTGACTCGTTGGTATCAGTTTGTATCTCTGATATACTTTGACTGTTCTGCTCCTGTCAGAAGTTAGTTATCTTTCTATTTCATTTCATACTCCTCTTTTTTATTTGTCATGCCGCTTTCAAGGTATACACGCGTTGAATGCCTCAACTAGTCACGTTTGAGTTCTCTACATAATTTATTATTCGGTTTGCTATGTTCCGCATTTATCTTGAGTAACATATCTTCAAATTGCAAAACTTATTCTACCATTTACTCTTCCGTTCCCTGTTCTTCTTATTCTTCTTATGGAAATCTTGATAAAATTCAGTCTTCACTGGCTACATAACCAAATGTAATAATTGTGCCAGTGTGTGTTCCGAGTATATCGGTCTTACATTTTGAAAATCCATCTGTTATTCTTCAAATGAAGCTTTGTTCAAAGAAACAGGTTCCTTTTCTGAAAATGATGTTGGAATAATCATTCAATACGCTAGCATTGTTTTTGTTATCCATAGTATAATGTTGTAACGCATCCTACTGTTCTAGCAGTTAAACCAGTTTTAATTGCACCTGGCTGGTTTCAACTGAAATATTAAATATATCGACTACTACGTTTTCTAAATGGGCATTAACTGAGTCAGCATTTTTTGTTTGGGGAGGGACCCAGACCTTCGAAGTTTTAACAATTCATCACTCTTCTATAAAAAACAAGGCTAACTCCTCCTCTGATTGAACAAATCCAACTCCTCTTCTGTCGATCCCAGCTAGTTCAAGTGCTTGATCATACGGCTTAAACTCTTAATCTTCCAGAGTATTAGAAGTCCACGTTTTTGTGGAATCTTGAAGACTATAGTGTTTGCCAAAATTAGCCTTCATATAACTTTATAGTTGTAACCTTTACGGATCAAACAGTTTGGGGAGGGACCCAGATCTTCGAAGTTTTAACAATTCATCACTCTTCTATAAAAAACAAGGCTAACTCCTCTTCTGATTGAACAAATCCAACTCCTCTTCTGTCGGTCACAGCTAGTTCAAGTGCTTGATCATACGGCTTAAACTCTTAA
The DNA here is from genome assembly GCF_020536995.1 of Dreissena polymorpha. Classification (NCBI taxonomy): domain Eukaryota; kingdom Metazoa; phylum Mollusca; class Bivalvia; order Myida; family Dreissenidae; genus Dreissena; species Dreissena polymorpha. The sequence goes on along the minus strand of NC_068356.1, from coordinate 118,039,574 downwards.
TCTTCCAGAGTATTAGAAGTCCACGTTTTTGTGGAATCTTGAAGACTATAGTGTTTGCCAAAATTAGCCTTCATATAACTTTATAGTTGTAACCTTTACGGATCAAACAGTTCAAATAACAAGCATAATACCTTTAAGTCTTATATATAGCTATGATAAAACGGATTTAATTCATACAATTAAACCTTAAATGCTACCTGAAATCAATCTTGCATATCAATCACGCTGCATTAATTATAAACACTATGAAAAGACCCTTTTCACAAAAGGCCAAAATCGATAAGAGCGCGATACACCTGACTCGCAGAATTCCAAAATGAGTCTGAACGTGCAGCCATCTCTAAAAGTGCCGCGCAACGACACGTCTAATTACATACATTCACACTTTTGATTATTCGGCAACGTAACTGCATATGGCATATAACCCCAAACCGGCACTCCTGTTTGCAGGGTTACATGCAGTCAACTTGATACTTAGCATACATTATTCAGTGCATTCTGCCTAGGATTTGTAAAATACATTGCAAATGGTACGTTTTGGTATCAATTTGAAGGTATATTTGTAAGCAATAAGAAAAAGAGCCATTTTTGTGCTCTACTTTTTCTGTTGATGGTTCCCGGCTTTGAAAGTATGTCATACTATTTTAGCCCTGAATGGCCGCCTCCACATCTGTCAAAACTGGTGTGCCTATTCTAAGGTAAATATTTTGAGTTACAACACATTGAATTAGATGACATGCATTTTTTTCAAAAGATTATGCATTTATCTTTCCAATGATATATGGTGATATAGTGCTCAAACGCTTGGTCATGGTAAAATTTTATATCGAACTTCAACTATTTTATATGTAATATAAAAGGAAATTAATTGCGCATGCGCAACCTTTAAGAACTGCCGACAAAGTTAGTCGTCTGCCAGAATTTTGACAATTGACAATCAAAAACTCTCTGTATTGCAAAACATAGCTGCCGGATGTCATTTTTACCCAAATTAGGGCTGTTTAAAATTGGGCTGTTGTAGTTGGGTCATAAGGGGGGTAAATGCTGGAAAATCACACCGAAACCTATTCCGGAGACATATTCTAAGACTACTTAAACATTCGGTATTGTTTTTCAGTGACATTTTAACATTAAATTGCATCAGTCTCAATAATGAACCTAATGCATGTCTTTATTTCATCTGTATTTATTATTATTATTTACTTTTTGAGCCATTTACTTTTTAAAATGCCGCCAATTTTGGACCGACACTGCTGTCTGCCTTCGCCTTCAACCCCGTCAGGCAGATCTACTCAGAATAACACTATTTTGCCTTATTTTTCCTGTTTGGATATCTTGCTGAGTTCAAATAAAATCAAGTATTCAGCTGAAAACACAAAAATGATAATAATATTATGCTTTCTTTTCCGGAAGAATGTTGTTGTGATAGACCCTGTGTGAGAAACACCAGGGAATCTGTATTTAAGTGACCTCAATATTATGCGTAAACCTAAGTGTGCATTTGTAGGCGGTGTCAAAATGGGTCTACATGTTTAGCTCTACCTGAACTGTCGTCCAAATTGGTTTACAAGTCCGGCTGAAGTGACAGGCCATCAAAAACTGTACAGCATGACTGCTTCGGAGAAGGCCCTAAACACTCGCCCAGTCGTGTCGAGAGGATCGGTGTCTTTGCAGGTTAGTACGCCGTTATTTCCAATTAAATCTAATGTAAAATGATTTTTTTGATATCCTGGCATACTTTTGTCACCAAAATTAGGAAAATTGGGTGTTTTACATTTACTGCAGCTTTGAAACCACATTTTGTGGCGATAACTTTGCCCGTGTGCCTGACAATGTGATGCCGGCGTGGTGAATTAACCATTTGCAGAAAAAAAAGCAACAAAGACTAGTGCAAGCTTACTCTAATTGTATCTAACTTACATTATTTGGCACCGTAATGGGTAAATGTGCGCTAAAAAACCTTTTTGTTTTCTCAGATTACACGGAATTGAGCACCCGGGCCAGATTGACACTTTCCGGAGCCTGTCCGAGACGGAACTCGAGCCGAGGAATCATAGGTCCAGGTGTGACAAAAGACTTTAAGCTCATGTCTAACGATGACTGTTTTTAGTCAGGAAGTCAAGAGTGTTGTTTTTCGATGCAAGCAAGCCCTTTTGTTGGGTCAAATGACATCAGAAATGCTGCTTCTACATGGATTTTACCTTTAATGTGCCACTTTTTTTCTTAAAGTTTGTTCGAATCCTGTTCAAAACCTGCTTTGATTCACAAATATTGCTATTGATGATTTTTTTTCACTTATTTAGTCATATGTTACATCAGCTTTGCCTATTAGAATCGAAAGTGATGCCTTGTATGGAGTCTAAGTGCTGCATGTATGATGTAACCAAGTTTGGCTTTTCTACCTTAATTCTTGACGCGAAACGCTGTTACGCATGACGCTTTCAACGGCAACTTTTATGAATAAATCTGTGTGTCATTGTACCGGAACTTTGTGATCTTTTTCAAAACAGATTATATCTGTGGGAAAAGTGCCTTTATTTAAAATGTGAAGGGGTTGGGTTCTCTTAAAGGTCACATAACCCCAAACCGAAACTCCTGTTTGCTGGGTTACATGCAGTCAACTTGATATTTAGCACACATTGTTCAGTGCATGCTGCCTATGATTTGTAAAATAAATTGCAAATGGAACGTTTTGGTATCAATGTGAAGGTATATTTGTAAGCAATAAGAAAAAGAGCCATTTTTGTGCTCTACTTTAAATTTTCTGTTGATGGTTCCCGGCTTTGAAAGTAGGTCATACTATTTGAGCCCAGAATGGCCGCCTCCACATCTGTCAAAACTGGTGTGCCTATTCTAAGGTAAATATTTTGAGTTACAACACATAGAATTTGATGCCATTCATTTTTTTCAAACGATTATGCATTTATCTTTCCAATGATGTATGATGATATAGTACTCAAACGCTTGGTCATGGTAAAAATTGATATCGGACTTCAACTATTTTATATGTAATATAGAAGGAAATTAATTGCGCATGCGTAACCTATAGTCAAACACACGATCCCATTTTTTTCCTATGAAAAACCATGCGTAAAATATCTCCTCAAGACCGGAATCCCCTCAATTTCGAATGCCGGTCATTCTTTGGAACAAAATTGGGTAATTCCATACGTATTTGTACCTATCTAAACCGCTCAGGGCCGGTTTATTGCACCTCAGAACTAGTGTAAAAAAGTTTTGAATAGCGGGTTAAAGACGCGTGAAATTAATAAAGGTGGTCAAAAAATTTGCACAATGTAAAAATCGCAAAAAATTTAAAGATACTTGTCTTGTGATGTACATATCGCTCAATAGATGTGATAATACTGATTATAATTACTGATAACAAACATAGTGTTCTTTAGTGTGTTTTGGTTTTGTTTTTGATATAGAAAGCAGCGCTAAATTTTAATAATCTTTATGCTTTTTAATTTAATGATGTTTATTACAATTGCTAATTTAATTTCATATAAAATGGTGATTTGCAGAGTTCTTGACTGCAGTTGCATTTAGATATTCATTTAGATTTTCAAATTGGTATCTAAGATAACTAAGACTAAAAATGCCCTAACCTCCTTCTAAGCGATGGCGCATGGAATTGTATTGTCTTAGAAGACCAAATCAAACTGATAAAAGAGTCAGAGATGTTGCCAAAACCTTCACTCAAGATGCTGTCAGAGAAATATCGGGTAGGAAAGTCGACGATCGGGGATATCGTGCGAAAAAGGCGGCGTTCATGTTTTTCAGAGTGAAAAGGAACTAAATTCACCTAGCACATGCAAGCTGAAGCATGTATAAAATTGTTTGTTTTTCTGGGTGCACTGTTTGATCAATGTTGTGACTGATATTGCTTTCGAATCAACAGATTAAGCGACGTGTTTTTCTTATGTGATGCAATATGAATTAATGGTATATATAAATAAACTATGACAATTTGCTGAAAGAGTTGTTTTTTTGCCACATAAGGCTATGTAATTTACCATCTGAAAGTAAAAAAAGTCAATGTCCCCTCTAAACCGGAATTTCCTCTCGGTCCGGTTTAGAGGGTTTAGATGGTACTGATGTTAATTTTTTTTCTGATAAATTATTTTATTAGCTTTCGATGGCAGCCGGTGTGTAGTTGATTCGTTAAAAATTGTTCGAGTTACGTGGTTTACAATCAAGATGGTGTAGTTTAACGGCAAATGAAGTTGCACTCATTGTTTCTATAAAATACGGGATTCCCTCCTGTGTTTGCTTTATGTATATTCAATGATTTCTGTATTTGTATCGGTGGCCTTTAAGTTTATGCTTGTCGGTTTGAAACAAAAAGGTAATCGAATAAAAATATGCATTTTTTATTTTGTTCAATAATATCAAAGTACATATTATATTAAATACAGTTTTCAATATAGTAATTCATATCAATTTGCATGTACACATCATGTTTTTAATACCTGGACGCACAACTGTCAAAGTAATAATCCTCAACACTACTTGCTTCTTACATATAGCACATTTTTTACAATATACGTAACTAACAAAGTCTGCTTTCTACTCAGAAAAACATCATACAACTTGCTTCAACTCGTTTAAAAAGTGTAATCTTTGCATGTTTCGTCAGCGAGTCTTTTAAAAATATATTGCAACTTAAAGTGATTGTTTTTGAATTCTTCAGATTAATGCATATGCAAGAGTATATTCATTTGAATCATTTTTCAAAGTAAAGTAATTTGATATTTAGTTTCCATAAGTCATAAAATGCTTTGTTCATCCTGCCTTATTAGATGATAACTTCACCATTCTTATGTTATATTCTACAACGCTATCTCTGTTTTAAACGAACGCAATTTGATTGGCCTAGCTCAAATTTACACTTCGATAACTTCGATGTTTCATATCGTGTTGCAAACCGGTTTCGTTTCCTGATTAAATTTATAACGCTTGTTATGAAACAAATAGAAGTACACTGAAAACCAGTTCAGGTTCAAATGGCGGACGTTTTCTTCGAAGATAACGAGATTTAAGCAATTTTCAAATCAAATGTGTTGAACCACATGTTACATATTTTTGAAAATGGCAACTATACCCCTTCATTTTGTTTACGTTTTATTAAAGCGGGTATATACGATTTTGTCAAATATTTATGAATTTATATAAACTGTGTAAAAACTTATTATATATATAGTTCCATATAAATTAAAATAAAAGATATTAAGAGGAACATGCGTCGAAAAATGCGAAATAAGCCAGATTTTTAATTCTGAAATTGAAAACGGCTGTACAGCCGAATTCGCCAGCATGTGTACCATACATGTACGATTTGAATCGAAACTTAGTTTAACGGTTTATTTGAATTCCTGCAACGATATCTATTCCTACGACACACGAACACTAACTCCGATCCTAATACAAAGACGAATGCTTCGGTTATTGTAGGAAAATGTGTACGTCACTATCGGCTCGGGCGCTAATTTGTCTTTGCTGCATTTTATGAAATTCGGCTTTAATGTATAATTTTTCTGGCCTATTTTGTGTTATTGTAACATATTTTATCAATATATTACAATTAAAGGGGCCTTTTCACAGATTTTGGCATTTTTTAACTTATTCATTAAATGCTTTATATTGATAAATGTAAACATTGGATCGTAAAAGCTCCAGTAAAAAATCAAGAAAAAAAATTAAAAAAGGAAAAGAACATTGCCCGGAGCAGGTTTCGAACCAGTGACCCCTGGAGTCCTGCCAGAGTCCTGAAGTAAAAACGCTTTAGCCTACTGAGCTATTCCGCCGAGTACACATGCATGACGTATTTTATACGTTATATAAGCAATCTTCGTAGTTTCACAAAATTTAACGACAAAAACAGAACTCAATCGTTACGCGTTGCAACGCTTTATAATTTTTAGGTTTTAAAATCGTCAAAAGATGCATATAATGGCTATATTAGAGCATGGTTAATGTTCAGTATTACTGTTTCCTCACAAATATCATAACTAAAACGAAAACTTACGAATCTGAAACAACTTTTTTCAATTTTGTCAATTTACCAAAGCGTGAAAAGATCCCTTTAAACACATATAAAAAATCGTATATACCCGCTTTAACATAATCAGACTTGTCAATGAATATTTCAGGTGTATGTACATACTTACAATCGGTATTAATGCTTTCTGAGAGAAGATTTCGCCATAACGCCTATATTCTAATTTTGATAACCTTACGAAAAGAACGTCATTCGAGTCAAACCTTGCGTACCCGCATACTTGGTTGATAATGACTGTCAACTTGTATGGTTTGCTTTTATTGTGCAACGAGACAAACGAACGGAGAACCTATGTTCAAATAATCGTTAGTAAACCCTCAATCAAAGTTGCGTAAATATACAAGCTATTGCAAAATGTACAATACTTATGAACCATTGAAACTCTTTAGAATAACAACCCCACTAGTGAATCAGATACATTCTGGTTAGGGTTTGGGTCTTCAAAATTTGGCTATCAGAGGTACGAATGTAAAGCTCGAGCAATACCCCATCAACTCCAGTTGAGAATATATAATTGGTTGTGTTATCTCGTATAGTTTTGGATCCACGTTTTCATGGAACGCTTGACTTACTGTTGTGTCCATAACTCCACATTCAATTTGAGCCATAGTTTGCATCGAATAAAACTATATGTAATACTCATACGCGTATTTACGTAATCTATCAAATAAAGACGTTATTCGCTTTGGATATGTTCTTCTGGTGTCACACATTTGATCTCAATGTTGAAACTTACGAGCTTGAAGGTTTCGGGTCGAAAGTCCCAGGATGTGATCATATCATCATGTGTATTCTCTATCGAGTGGTCTTCTCTGCTGGTACTTTGAGAAAAGCCTCTCAGTCGTTTTTTTACCTCTGTCGCATACTACTTGTTTGTTCTGGAATAAAGGCATCATTCTGTGAGTGAATATTATTCCATTCTTCAAGTTTTCATTCTTGGTCCTCAATTCGTTTCATCACATTCATCATTGCAATTGACTCTATGTATCAGCTGATATCTGATTCAATATGACTGTTCTGTTCCTGTCTAATGTTAGTTCTCTTTCTAACTTCATTTCATACTCATCTTCTTTGATTTTATTACGATGTTCTTTATTTGTTAAGCCGCTATCGAAGTATACACGCGTTGGATTCCTTACCTTGTCACTTTTGAGTTTTCTACATAATTTATTATTCTGTTTGCTATTCTCCGTTTCTAGCAGGAGAAATCTATATTTAAATCGCAAAACCAATTATACTTTTTTTGCGGTTCCCTGTTCTTCTTTACTTGTTTCATAACCAAATGCAATACTAGGTCCACTGTGTGTTACGAATATATCGGTCTTACGTTTTCGAAATCTACATGTTATTCTTCGAATGAAGCTTTTTTCAAAAGAACCGGTTCCGTTTTTGAAAAGGGTGTAAGAATAATCATTCTAATCGCTAGCATTGTTTTGGTAGCCATAATAGATTGTTATAACGCATCTTGCTGTTCTTGCAGGTGAATCAGTTTTGTCTAATACCTTGCTGGTTTCAACTTAAATTTCATTTTTTCATTTATTACCTGTCTCGTTTTCCAATCGGGTATTATCTGTACCGTAATTATTTTAAGATTTCGAACACTCTAAGTTTTCGGACACCCTCTTTTTTAGCCAAAATAATATTTTTTTCGTGACTATATTTTCGGACATACGGATTTTTTTCTATAATTAATAACTCCAATTTTTTGGACAGCATATTTTATAGCGCTAGTTTACTAGATTTTTGCCCTATTTTCGCTTATATGGGACCCTTCGATCATGAAGTATTACAACCGGATTAACGTATTAAAACCCGGCATAAAATGCCATGAGGGCAATGGACAATGACAATTGTGTTATTGGGTAGATTACCATGTATACCTGTAAAATAAACAATTGGTTTCACCAGAAACGGAGATAACATCCACGTGTCTGGTTTCACCCAACAGCATTTGAAATGATTTGTATTCAGGAATCAGTTTGGTTGTGTTTTTTTTGACGTTTTATATACCATTTTAGGTAAGAGATTGAAAATAAGCGAAGTTGTACTTTATTTAAAGCAGGGAAAGGAGACTACAACTCAATAAAATTAGTGCTTATTTATTAATTGGTTTTATTTCAATTAAATATTTAACAAAAAATCCATAATATGTATGTCTCTAAATTTTCTGACATTCGTAATTTAGAATATTTTTTGTATTTAAATTTCCGAAAACGTAGAGTTATAACGGTATCAGCATTTATTTTATTTTATTTTATTTTTTTTGGAGGGGGGGAGGGCGCAGATAGTCGAAGTTGTAACAATATATCCCTCTTCTATTAGAACAAATCAAACTCCTCTTCTGATTTAACAAATCAAAATCCTCTTCTGTTTGCCCCAGCTATTTTAAGTGATTGATCAAACGTTTTTGTGGAATCATGCAGACTATAGCGTAAACAAACATAAGTCTTCTCATAACTTTATAGGTGTAACCTTAACATATCAAACAGGTCAAATAGCCTAGCATAATACCTTAAATTTGTATATGTAGCAGCGATAAAAAGGTTTTAATACATACAATAATACATGATGAACTATCTAAAATCAATATTGCATATAAATCACGCTTCATTACCGGTAATAACCATAACCACTTGAAAAATACCCTTTTTACAATAAGCCATAATTGATAAAAGCGAGAAGTCACGTGATTTAAGAGGAGGCTAAACGAGGCGCAACACCGAATCTTAATTTAATTATTCACACATTTGAACATTCGGCGACGTAACGGTATTGAAAACACAAGATGACTGGTCCGAATAAGCAGTAAATATATAGTTCTGATAATAAGGGCTGTAACGAATACAATTTGTGACGAATACGATACGTATCACGAATACAGGGTGGCGAATACGAATATTTATTGGCAAATATGAATTTCAATGAACAAAAAGAAAACTGACAACTTGACAAGACATTAATTATATAGTATGTAAATATCAGTATTTGTCAATTTGATTAATTGAGTATCATTGCATACTGAAAATATGAAATATAACACTTTGAAATAACAAAACACGGAATTGAACTGCTTAAACTTTGAACACAGTTTTGAAACTTTTGAGAAAACATGACTAGTACCGATAAAATCCTTGAGTAGAACAATTAAGAGTCAACAGTTGACACATTAGTGACAGTACCCATTCAGATTTTTTTTAATGAGCATATGCCAGATAGGTGATGTCGATGGTATTTCACTGTCACCTATCTGACATATGCTCATTTGATATATTGAATAAAAACAGTGTGACAATAGAAAACGTATTGAACAAGAAATAGTATTCATTACTTTATAAATACTGACCACAACTCAATTGTTGCTATCTAGCAGTCATCTGCTAGACTGCTACTAATGAGATGTATGAGGTAATGACATTTTTATTTAGGAAAACAAGTCTGTCTATGTGTCCTGGTGAAAGGGCTGAACGCTGTGCAGTGACAACACCACCTGCTGTACTAAATACCCTTTCACTAGGCACACTTGTGGCTGGAATACACAATAAATGTTTTGCAACATTACAGAGATAAGGGTACTCAAACTGATGGGCTAACCCCCATGATAACGGATTATCATTAACATTAACAGAATCAGCAACCTTGTATTTAAGTACTTCCTCCTCTATGAGCTGAACCTGAGACTTTGATGGTAGTTATACAAACACGTCAAAGAGTCTAAGGCAGACCGTTTTTCTACAGGGGCCTCCTCCTGTGCTGCTTCTTCTTTCAATTCTATCCAGTACTGGTAACACTGGTAAAATAGGTAATAAAGGAGCATTTTTAGTGTGTGGAGGTTGGTCATCAGGCTCGGTCTTGACATTTACAGTATGTCTGACTGAGCTATTGCAAATGGCATATACCATGGTAATAACAGATGTATGGATATTAAGTCTCTCTAAAGGATCCAAAAATGGCAGTTGCTTAATCCGAGGATCAATGAATGATGCTTGTAGCATGACTTCCCTGACAGCAGGGTCTGTGTATCTCTTGTCTAGGTCAGTCAACATTGCTTTTTTTTACATTTCAAACCACAATCTGCTGGATCTATTTCAAGTTTTCTCTTCAAGTTCAAGAGAAGAGGAAATACCATTGAAATTGTTGGTTGATTTGTGTCACATAGAATTGTAGTCATGGCTTTCAGTGGCTGTAAGATCACGATAAGCTGCTCAGCATTGGACACATCTGACGGTGACAATATATCAAGGTCTGTGTCTTGGTGGGCATCAGGTGCTGTAAGAGCAGCAAAGATAGCTACCTGCAGCTCCAAGTAACGTTCAACCATGTCATAAGCACTGTTCCAACGAGTTTTAACATTAATGATCAGTTTATGACTTGGCAGCTGCAGGAGGTCTTGCTTCAGTTTCATTTGATGAGTTGCAGATGTAGATTTACTTTTATGGAAGAAAGCTACAATCTTGCGTATTCTACCGAGTAGACGTTGAACCTCATTTTCTTTCAAAGCTTGTTGTGCAGCGAGATTTATTGTGTGTGCAAAACACTTTAAGTGTGGTTGCATCTCTGCCAGCTGTGCTGCTACTGCCATATTGGCAGCACCGTCTGTACAACTCGGGTTAATAACATGTGGTTTGTCTAGCTTCCACTCTTGAATCGCACCCTTTAATACGTCAGCAATATTGGCACCAGTGTGTGATTCATGAAGTGGCATAGTTTGTAATACATGTTCATGTGCTTTCCATAGGGTTTCAATGAAGTGTGCAGTAATCGTCACAAAACTTTCTGTAGCTCTGGACGTCCAACCATCTGTGGTAATGGCAATGGTCTGAGCCATTTTAAGGTTCTTTGTGAGTTCCTGCCTTACTTCGTTGTAAAGAGATGTCATCTCCTTTTGGGAAAAGGTCGCCCTTGACGGAATGTTGTACTTTGGCTGAAGGAAATTGACCATGTTTCGGAAGCCTTTACTTTCAACTGTAGAGAGAGTCCTCATCTCTGTCGCAAGATAGAGGGCGATACTTCTTGTAATGGTGGTCGCTCTAGCACTTCCTGGTGACAGATTTGACTAAAATGCCTGAGAAATAATCAGTTGACCATGACTTTGAATTAACTTCTTTGATGTGCTTTTGCCTGACTGAGAGGGTTCTACTGCTGATGTCTTTTTAGCAGCATTGTAAGCCGTGTCGATGCCATGCTTTCTCTAAAGGTGCGTGGCCATGTTGGACGTGTTTTGTTTAGGTATATCTGGAAAAGAAATTATTTTTTTAAGTAAAGAAGGATCCCAGACAACACTAGAAAGTATTGTGGGAAAAGGAGAAATTGCTCAGGGTGAGCTATTTCAACTTTTCCCACAATGATTTCTTACCTACCAAGGTAATAACCATTTATTACCATTTTTTTCTGCAAACTCATTCAATTTGGGTTGTCAGAAATGTGTTGCTTGGTAAAGGGTTAAAGTAAATTGTGGCAGAGACAATTGATTACAAAACAAACCAAAAAAAGAAACAACTTTGACAAAAGAATACATTCTAAAATAGCAATTTATTATGTTGTCACAATGTTGTTTACTTCTTTTCAAAATAAAACTGTCATTTGCATTTGTATTGATTAAGATCTAGCACGTACAGCTTTTTCGATACTTTCCGCACTTTGATCCGGGGAGGGTATGCGACCGATAATGATAAAAACAATAAACAACCTTTTATTAATTATTGTAACATCTTACCCGATTCTATGTTGAAAGATCTTGCAAATTGTCTTCGTCTCATCGTCTTTTTGGGGGAAACCAAAGTAGCGCCAGACGAACGACGTGTATTTGGCAGGCGGGTCAACGATATCAATAGCATTCCCTTTGCTAGGCTCCATACTTGTTGATAAGTTGCACAATCATTGTCGTAATGATAAACAAAAATGAAAGTCCATCTGCTACTCCTTTGTGTGTATGTTTGAGCATCAAATCACTCGTATTTACCTAAATATACATTAAACAACCATCGAAAGATTTTTTAATTCAATGCCTAAAATATTCAACCGGTGCTCGCCATTTTTGCTGATAATCTCCCTGTGTAACAAAGTGGGTGGGATACACATGATGAAAAACGCCGGAATAAGGAGAAGAACATTTAAATATAGGGATTTATTGTATGAACCTTCATTTGTAAGGTACGATAAGATGAATAAACTTTCAAACTCGAAACCACGTTTTTTTGTATTTCGTCAAATATTCGGTTCGGGAGGTGGCGAATAACGAATTCGATTCGTCCACAGCCGTATTCGAGTAATTCGAATATTCGAATGTATGGTTACAGCCCTACGTGACATAAAGTGTCAATACAAATGGTTTAAATTCGGTTGTTAGCACACATTTTAGCACTCTTCATTTAAGCATTTTTATCGCGGTTTTTGATCAAAAATCTTTTAATAATCTTCTTAATTGATAAATCTGTTGTTTAACAGTTGTTGTTTAATCGCCCCTGTGTATAGCACAAAACCATTTTCTCATTATGATCAGGTACTATACCACTGCATAATAACAAAATTTTGTCATAAACTCATAAACAACAGGTGGCATATAACTGGTCATTTAACAGAATTTATGATACCGCTTTGTCTTCGCGTGGTATTAGTATTGTGTACTCATTTCTTTGAGTAATTTAACGCCAAATACTCCAGTGACGATTAAATTCTCAAAACAAGTTGACATTCAATAATAGTATATATATATACGAAAGCACGGAAGCTTGAGAAATGTCCATTTGCTGTTTCTGTGGTGTTCTCCAAAAGGAAAGGTATGAATTGGAATTATATCAGATGAACAGCGAGGTTTTCTGCAGTGTGTTGTTGTCTTGCAAACTAATCAGAAACGATGAAAAACGTGCACGCTTTCTTGATGACGAACACGTATATATTATTTTTCTAATTCACATGCATGTCATGTTTTGGAAGAAATAATATTAGAAAATATGCGCTAAATATCCGCTTACATGCCTTGACAAAGCTTGAAGTATATTTCATATGAGATTTGGCAGTTTTTATGGAATGCTGCGATATGTGAATTGGGGAGCTCCCGCAACGAGCTGCAATATGGGTGTTTGGGGCTTCCAAGTGATGTGGTGTATCAATGGCTGATTATTGCAGACACAAAACTGGTATCAAGTAAACCATGTAGAGAACATGCATTTGAATTATGCCATCAATACTCAATATTTTTCAATCAATTCTCTCAGATTGGGAGTTTTATGATTACCCTTAAAAAAGAATTTGTTTCCTTAGTTTGATGAAGATGATGCAATGTTCTTTCTGCAAGCGGATATCTCATGTATCATGTTGTACACATAACATTTATATTTTTAGACAGTCGGGTGTGTTAAAATAACAATAACCTTTAGTACAAAGAAAATATATATCGGACAATATGCATTTCCTTAAAGGCTCTATAAAGGTCACAAATCCAATTATTATGCATATCAACTGGTCTAATTTTTACCTGATTTCAGTTACTCTTGCATAAAAACTGCTAATAACACAGCTTAGGTACAACGTTGTCAAGAATTATGGAAGATAAACCCGTTTCATAATTGGAAGAAATGTTTACATTTTTGCAACTAACGTGATGTGTAGCCTCAGAGCGTTGACATATGCTAAAAATAGCCGAAAGAAAATTCAATTTTAATTCTATTTTAACAACTTTTCACCAGCAGAAAGTAACTTATTAGATCACTACAAACGTTTTAACCATTTAGAAAAGACCTACTGTGTGCGTGATACCGGAAAACGTTAAAAGTCGTCGTTATAATTTTGGTGACCTGAGTCACTTTCACTTTCTCTTTCGCGAGTAAACATCAATGTAAATAAACTGATTGTTTGTAAACACAATTGACTTGGAGGACACTTTATTTTGAGCTCAAAACAAGTTGTATTGCTAATTTTTTTATTATTATGTCCAATAGTATATATATATATATATATATATATATATATATATATCTATATTGTTTTTTGATAACCTTTATAAATAAAATATGAAAAAAATATTTTAAAATGTGTAAATAATTACGTATCTTCACCTTTATAGAGCCTTTATTTTTGTAGAACAGAACAGATCATTATTTTATTTCAAATACACGGTTAAATGTCTAGTGTTAAACTAAAATGTAATACAACAGACATGAATATAGTAAGTTGTTTTGCAAATATATCATATAGAAATCGATAAACTTCACATATATTTAAACAAAATTCGTTCTATTTTACGTGATTAATGTGAACATATGTTTGGAATTGATCAAGTAAGTCGTTATAACCACAAGGAACACCAAATAATGCAATGTAATAATGTTTTGTATTTAAAGTTATACATGTAACATAATGATGCATTTCTATGAGTATAGCGTTGGAAAGTCTTGAGTGCTTCTGATATGGAATTGCCTTACTTGAATATTTCACTTTTACTTTGCGTAGTTAATAGCTTGGAGCATGCTTGGTCTGACTAAATAATTTTTATAGTTGTAATGCAGTTTCAATCTAATTGAGACACATTCAGAACATTTCAACACAATTCGTCCTCCTCTTCATTGCTGTCACCTAATTGGCAGAGTTGCAAGTTTGTTTCACATTCTATCATATTTACCAGCTGAATTACATATATAAGGTCATTTGAACATATTGGTAATTTCGTAATCGCTGTTCTAAGATTTCTTTATACAGTCGTCTCTAAATATGTTTCAAACGAAAGCGTTTTTTTTATTGCTTTATAATCAATACATACCCAATTATTATACGTATTTAGTATTTACTCGTTGTTTGAACAAAGAAAAAAACGCATTTATATGTGAGTTATAAGACCGAACATAAATAAATACGAATTTAACTAAATCCTCCACCTTTCCGAACTAATCAATCAAACCGTCTTCCAATATGGATTGTAATATAATGAATTCACTTTTAGCTATTTTAAACCAAAATTGTATTAAACGTATTTATTAATATGTAACGGGTATCTACAATATTCGACGTTTAGGGCTACACTTGAAGTTGATTTTCAGACACCAAGAACAGTTTTGCCGAATTTTAAGTTCATTTCTCGATACAAGTTGAGAATTACCATTCTTCGCACGAACTTGTAACAATTGATGAAAAAAACATCAAATAAATACAAAACTACATTTGGTTGGCAACTGTACGTTTTTTGTTTGGATAACAGTATGTTAGGTGATGTAAGTCCCTTCCCACGAAAAGTGTGTGTATTAAGAATGAAATTTCTTTTATTAGTAAGTGCTACAATCAGATATATTAAGTCGTTCACAATCTCCCTGGTTTCGTATAAATATACCCACATTCCTTTACGTTTGGTAGCTCCTTGGTTACGGAATATACAAATATTGATTTTCGGTATGTTTATTTTCTAGGCTCAGATGTTACGATAATCATCAATAAGATCACGTGTGTGAAGTTAGCCTATTTAGCCTATTTAGCCTATTTAGCCTATTTAGTACATAGGTTGAAACATACATCCTATTTTGCCTATTAAGCCTATTTAGCCAATTTAACAGCATTTTCAGCCTATTTAGCCTATTTAGTATATAGGCTGAAACATACATCCTATTTAGCCTATTTAGCCTATTTAACAGCCTTTTCAGCCTATTTAGCCTATTTAGCCTATTTAGTACATAGGTTGAAACATACATCCTATTTAGCCTATTTAACAGCATTTTCAGCCTATTTAGTCTATTAAGTACATAGTTAACAGCATTTTCAGCCTATTTAGCCTATTTAGCCTATTTAGTACATAGGTTGAAACATGCATCCTATTTAGCCGATTTAGCCTATTTAACAGCTTATTTAGCCTATTTAGTATATAGGTTGAAACATACATCCTATTTTGCCTATTTAGCCTATTTAGCCTATTTAACAGCATTTTTTAGCCTATTTAGCCTATTTAGTATTTAGGTTGAAACATACATCCTATTTAGCCTATTTAGCCTATTTAACAGCCTTTTCAGCCTATTTAGCCTATTTAGCCTATTAGTACATAGGTTGAAACATACATCCTATTTAGCCTATTAAGCGTATTTAACAGCATTTTCAGCCTATTTAGCCTATTAAGTACATAGTTTACAGCATTTTCAGCCTATTTAGCCGATTTAGCCTATTTAGTACATAGGTTGAAACATGCATCCTATTTAGCCGATTTAGCCTATTTAACAGCCTATTTAGCCTATTTAGTATATAGGTTGAAACATACATCCTATTTAGCCTTTTTAGCATATTTAACAGCCTTTTCAGCCTATTTAGAAAGTTTAGAACATAGGTTGAAACATACATCGTATTTAGCCTGTTTAGCCTATTTAACAGCCTTTTCAGCCTATTAAGCCATAGCTTGAAACATACATCGTATTTAGCCTATTTATCCTATTTAACAGCCTTTTCAACCTATTTAGAAAGTTGAGTACAAATGTTGAAACATACGGTACATCCTAATTAGCCTATTTAGCATATTTAACAGCATTTTCAGCATATTTAGCCTATTTAGCCTATTTAGCCTATTTAATACATAGGTTGAAACATACAACGAATAACAGTTATCCCCCTGAAGAGACCTAGTGCACGCTGACCAGCCGTCGACTGCCTGTCGGGCTGAACTAGTTTCGACCGGGAGTTTTAATTAGGATCGGGGCCAAGTGCAACCTATTTAGCCTATTATGCGCCATTTTTGCCTGTGAGTGGGTATGCCCCTTTAAGGGTCCCTTTCGGACGAACAAGAGTTATCCCCCGGAAGAGACCTAGTGCACGCTGACCAGCCGTCGACTGCCTATCGGGCTGAACTAGTTTCGGCCGGGAGTTTTAATTACGGTCGGCCCCGTGCATGCAGCCTATTTAGCCTTCATCTCGTATGCGTCAATTCCCAGTGAGCGGGTATGCCCCTTTAAGGGCCCCTTTCGGACGAACAAGAGTTATGCCCCGGAAGCGACCTAGTGTACGCTGACCAGCCGTCGACTGCCTGTCGGGCTGATCTAGTTTCGGCCGGGAGTTTTAATTAGGATCGGAGCCAGGTGCAGCCTATTTAGCCTATTACGCGCCATTTTGGCCTGTGAGTGGGTATGCCCCTTTAAGGGCCCCTTTCGGACGAACAAGAGTTATTCCCCCGGAAGAGACCTAGTGCACGCTGACCAGCTGTCGACTGCCTATCGGGCTGAACTAGTTTCGGCCGGGAGTTTTAATTACGGTCGGCCCCGTGCATGCAGCCTATTCAGCCCTCATCTGGTATGCGTTATTTCCCAGTGAGCGGGTATGCCCCTTTAAGGGCCCCTTTCGGACGAACAAGAGTTATCCCCCGGAAGAGACCTAGTGCACGCTGACCAGCCGTCGACTGCATATCGGGCTGAAATAGATTCGACCGGGACTTTTAATTAGGATCGGAGTCAGGTGCAGCCTATTTAGCGTATTACGCGACATTTTGCCTGTGATTTGGCATGCCCCTTCAAGGGCCCCTTTGGGACGAACAAGAGTTATCCCCCGGAAGCGACCTAGTGCACGCTGACCAGCCGTCGACTGCCTATCGGGCTAAACTAGTTTCGGCCGGGACTTTAATTAGGATCGGAGTCAGGTGCAGCCTATTTAGCGTATTACGCGACATTTTGCTTGTGAGTGGGCATGCCCCTTTAAGGGCCCCTTTCGGAGGAGCAAGAGTTATCCCCCGGAAGAGACCTAGTGCACGCTGACCAGCCGTCGACTGCCTATCTGGCTGAACTAGTTTCGGCCGGAACTTTAATTAGGATCGGAGTCAGATGCAGCCTATTTATCGTATTACGCGACATTTTGCCTGTGAGTGGGCATGCCCCTTTAAGAGCCCCTTTCGGACGAACAGGAGTTATCCCCCGGAAGCGACCTAGTGCACGCTTTCCAGCCGTCGACTGCTTATCGGGCTGAACTAGTTTCGGGCGGGACTTTTAATTAGGATCGGAGTCAGGTGCAGCCTATTTAGCGTATTACGCGACATCTTGCCTGTGAGTGGGCATGGCCCTTTAAGGGCACCTTTCGGACGAACAAGAGTTATCCCCCGGAATAGACCTAGTGCACGCTGACCAGCCGTCGACTGCCTATCTGGCTGAACTAGTTTCGGCCGGGACTTTAATTAGGATCGGAGTCAGGTGCAGCCTATTTATCGTATTACGCGACATTTTGCCTGTGAGTGGGCATGCCCCTTTAAGAGCCCCTTTCGGACGAACAGGAGTTATCCCCCGGAAGCGACCTAGTGCACGCTTTCCAGCCGTCGACTGCTTATCGGGCTGAACTAGTTTCGGCCGAGACTTTTAATTAGGATCGGAGTCAGGTGCAGCCTATTTAGCGTATTACGCGACATCTTGCCTGTGAGTGGGCATGGCCCTTTAAGGGCACCTTTCGGACGAACAAGAGTTATCCCCCGGAAGCGACCTAGTGCACGCTTACCAGCCGTCGACTGCATATCGGGCTGAAATAGATTCGACCGGGACTTTTAATTAGGATCGGAGTCAGGTGCAGCCTATTTAGCGTATTACGCGACATTTTGCCTGTGATTTGGCATGCCCCTTCAAGGGCCCCTTTCGGACGAACAAGAGTTATCCCCCGGAAGCGACCTAGTGCACGCTGACCAGCCGTCGACTGCCTATCGGGCTAAACTAGTTTCGGCCGGGACTTTAATTAGGATCGGAGTCAGGTGCAGCCTATTTAGCGTATTACGCGACATTTTGCTTGTGAGTGGGCATGCCCCTTTAAGGGCCCCTTTCGGAGGAGCAAGAGTTATCCCCCGGAAGAGACCTAGTGCACGCTGACCAGCCGTCGACTGCCTATCTGGCTGAACTAGTTTCGGCCGGAACTTTAATTAGGATCGGAGTCAGATGCAGCCTATTTATCGTATTACGCGACATTTTGCCTGTGAGTGGGCATGCCCCTTTAAGAGCCCCTTTCGGACGAACAGGAGTTATCCCCCGGAAGCGACCTAGTGCACGCTTTCCAGCCGTCGACTGCTTATCGGGCTGAACTAGTTTCGGGCGGGACTTTTAATTAGGATCGGAGTCAGGTGCAGCCTATTTAGCGTATTACGCGACATCTTGCCTGTGAGTGGGCATGGCCCTTTAAGGGCACCTTTCGGACGAACAAGAGTTATCCCCCGGAATAGACCTAGTGCACGCTGACCAGCCGTCGACTGCCTATCTGGCTGAACTAGTTTCGGCCGGGACTTTAATTAGGATCGGAGTCAGGTGCAGCCTATTTATCGTATTACGCGACATTTTGCCTGTGAGTGGGCGTGCCCCTTTAAGAGCCCCTTTCGGACGAACAGGAGTTATCCCCCGGAAGCGACCTAGTGCACGCTTTCCAGCCGTCGACTGCTTATCGGGCTGAACTAGTTTCGGCCGGGACTTTTAATTAGGATCGGAGTCAGGTGCAGCCTATTTAGCGTATTACGCGACATCTTGCCTGTGAGTGGGTATGGCCCTTTAAGGGCACCTTTCGGACGAACAAGAGTTATCCCCCGGAAGCGACCTAGTGCACGCTTACCAGCCGTCGACTGCCTATCGGGCTGAACTAGTTTCGGGCGGGACTTTTAATTAGGATCGGAGTCAGGTGCGCCTAATTTAGCGTATTACGCGACATTTTGCCTGTGAGTGGGCATGCCCCTTCAAGGGCACCTTTCGGACGAACAAGAGTTATCCCCGGAAGCGACCTAGTGCACGCTGAACAGCCGTTGACTGCCTATCTGGCTGAACTAGTTTCGGCCGGGACTTTAATTAGGATCGGAGTCAGATGCAGCCTATTTATCGTATTACGCGACATTTTGCCTGTGAGTGGGCATGCCCCTTTAAGGGCCCGTTTCGGACGTACAAGAGTTATCCCCCGGAAGCGACCTAGTGCACGCTTTCTAGCCGTCGACTGCCTATCGGGCTGAACTAGTTTCGGCCGGGACTTTTAATTAGGATCGGAGTTAGGTGCAGCCTATTAAGCGTATTACGCGACATCTTGCCTGTGAGTGGGCATGCCCCTTTAAGGGCCTCTTTCGGACGAACAAGAGTTATCCCCCGGAAGCGACCTAGTGCACGCTTACCAGCCGTCGACTGCCTATCGGGCTGAACTAGTTTCGGCCGGGACTTTTAATTAGGATCGGAGTCAGGTGCGCCTAATTTAGCGTATTACGCGACATTTTGCCTGTGAGTGGGCATGCCCCTTCAAGGGCACCTTTCGGACGAACAAGAGTTATCCCCCGCAAGCGACCTAGCGCACGCTGACCAGCCGTCGACTGCCTATCTGGCTGAACTAGTTTCGACCGGAACTTTAATTAGGATCGGAGTCAGGTGCAGCCTATTTAGTGTATTACGCGACATTTTGCCTGTGAGTGGCCATGCCTCTTTTAGGGCCCCTTTCGGACGAACAAGAGTTATCCCCCGGATGCGACCTAGTGCACGCTGACCAGCCGTCGACTGCCTATCGGGCTCAACTAGTTTCGGCCGGGACTTTAAATTAGGATCGGGGTCAGGTGCAGCCTATTTAGCGTATAACGCGATATTTTGCCTGTGAGTGGGAATGCCCCTGTATGGGCCCCTTTCGGACGAACAAGCCCCCGGAAGCGCCCTAGTGCACGCTGACCAGCCGTCGACTGCCTATCGGGCTGAACTAGTTTCGGCTGGGACTTTTAATTATTATCGGAGTCAGGTGCAGCCTATTTAGCGTATTACGCGACATTTTGCCTCTGAGCGGGCATGCCCCTTTAAGGGTCCCTTTCGGACGAACAAGAGTTATCCCCCGGAAGCGACCTAGTGCACGCTGACCAGCCGTCGACTGCCTATCGGGCTGAAACGTGTGTGAGCTAAGCCTATTTAGCCTATTTATCAAGTTTAGTTCATAGGTTAAAACTTTTATCCTATTTAGCCTATTTAGCCTATTTAACACCCTTTTCAGCCTTTATGGACTAATTACAAGTTAAGTACATACGTTGACACATGCAACCTATTTAGCCTATTTAGCAAGGTTAGTACATATGTTAAAACATACATCATATTAAGCTTATTTAGCCTATTTAGCACCCTGTTCAGCCTATTTAGCCTATTTAGCAAAGTAAGTACATAGGTTGACACATGAATCCTATTTTGCCTATTTAGCACCCTCTTCAGCATATTTAGAAAGTTTAGTACATGGGTTGAAACATGCATCCTATTTAGCTTATTTAGGATCCTTTTCAGCCTAATTAGCATAGTTAAAAAGATTAGTACATGTACATAGGTTGACACATGCATCCTATTTAGCCCAATTAGTACTCCTTTCAGCCCTTTTAGCCTATTTAACAAGTTAAGTACATAGGTTGACACATGCATCCTATTTAGCATATTTAGCCTATTTAGCACCCTCTTTAGCCTATTATACCTATTTAGCAAGTTTAGTACATAGGTTAAAACATACATTCTATTTAGCCTATTTAGTTTATTAAGCATCTTTTTCAGCATATATAGCCAATTAACAAGTTAAGTAAATAGGTTGACACATGCATCATATTTAGCCTATTTGTCCTATTTAACACCCTCTCCAGCCTATTTAGCCTATTTAGCAAGTTTAGAACATGGGTTGAACTATGCATCCTATTTAGCCTACATAGCCTATTTAACACCCTTTTCAGCCTATTTGGCCTATTTAACAAGTTAAGTACATAGGATGACACATGCATCCTATTTAGCCTATTTTGCATCCTTTTCTGCCTATTTAGCATATTTAACAAGCTAAGTACATAGGTTGACACATGCATCCTATTTAGCCTATCTAGCGTATTAATCACGCTTTTCAGCCTATTTAGCCTATTTAAAAAGTTTAGTACATAGATTTACATATGCATCCTATTTAGGCTTTTTAGCATATTTAGCAGCCTTTTCTTTCTATTTAGCCCTTTTACAAGTCGTTTACATAGGTTTAAAACATGCATCCTATTTAGCCTGTTTAGCCTATTTATCACCATTTTCTGCCTATTTAGCATTTTTAACAAAACTAGTACATAGCTTGACACAGGCATCCTTTTTAGCCTATTCAGTACCCTTTTCAGCCTATATAGCCTATTTAGCAAGTTAAGAGCAAAAAAAGGTTGACACATGCACCATAATGGGCCTATTTAGCTGATTTGGCATCCTTTTCAGCCTATTTAGCCTATTTAACCAGTTAAGTACATACCGGTAGGTTGGAACATGCATCCTATTTAGCCTGTTTAGTGCCCTTTTAAGCATATTTAGCCTATTTAGCAAGTTAAGTACAAAGGTTGACACATGCATCATAATGAGCCTATTTAGCTTATTTTGCACCCTATTCAGCCTATTTAGCCTATTTAACAAGTTTAGTACATATGTTGAAACATGAATCCTATTTAGCCCATTTTAGCCTATTTAACACCATTTTCAGCCTATTTGCCTATTTAACAAGTCTAGTACATAGGTTGAAACATGCATCCTATTTAGTCTATATAGCCAATTTAGAGGCGTTTTCAGCCTATATAGCCTATTTAACAAGTTCAGTACATCGGTTGGAAAATACATCATACTAAGCATATTTAGCACATTAAGCAGTCTTTTCAGCCTATTTAGCCTATTTAGCAAGTTTGGTACATATGCTGAAAAATACGTTCTTATTAGCATATTTAGCAGTACGTTCCGCCTATAAAGCCAATATTGCATGTTAAGTACATGTATTTAAACATACATGCTTCTTAGCCTCTTAAGCCTATTAAGCAGCCTTTCCTGCTACTTTAGTCTATTTAACAATTATATGAAATAGGTTGAAACATACCTCATATTTAGGCTATTTAGAAAACATATTCAGTCTATTTAGCTTTAAAGAACTCTCATAAAATAGGTTGAGACAAACATCCTATTCACTTTAAGCCTATTGAGCAGCCTATTCAGTCTACCTAGCGAGTTAATTAAATAGGTTAAGACATAATTATTCAGCCTTTTAAGAAGCCAATTCACCTTAATACGCCTTTTTCGAAAGTTTATTAAATAGGTTGAAACATACATAAGAGTAAGCCTTTTCAGGCTAAATAGCATCATACTAAATGCTAAACCTATTTTGCATTTTTAGAAAAATTTAAATAGGATAAAATATACAGCCTGTTTAGCAGGCTATTGACAAGCCATTTCCAAAACGAGTTTGTATGCACCTTTAAGAGCCCCTTTAAGAAAACCAAGAGTTATACACCGGAAGCGACCTTGTTAAAGCTGACCTCCCGTAGGCTGCCTTTCGGACTGATCTAATTTCGGCCCGGGGTTTCAATAAGGGTCGGTGTCACATATAGACTATTTAGCGTATTGTGCGCTATTTATATAAAGAGTGGGCATGCTCATTTAAGGGCCCCTTGCGGACAAACAAGAGTTTTCCCACGGAAGCGAACTAGTGCACGCTGAACTCACGTCGGCTGCCTATCGGGATAAACTAATTGCGTCCCGAGGTTTTAATAAGGGTCGGCGTCACATACAGCCTATTATATGTATAATGAGCTATTTACATTGTGAGTGGATATGCACCTATAACGGCAGCTTTCGGACAAACAAGAGTTATACCCCGGATCCGACCTAGTGCAGACTGAACTCCCGACGGCTGTAAGTCGGTCTGATCTAGTTTCGGCTGTTATCCCCCGGAAGCGACCTAGTGCAAGCTTCACTCTCGATGGCTGCCTGTCGGGCTGATCTAGTTTTGGCCCGGGGTTTTAATTAGGGTCGGCGTCACCTACAGCCTATTAAGCGTATTATGCTCTATTAACATGGCGAGTGGGTATGCACATTTTAGGGCCCCTTTCGGACAAACAGGAGTTATCAACCGGAAGCGACCTAGTGCAAGCTGAACTCCCGTTAGCTGCCTGTCGGGCTGATCTTGTTTCCGCACTGTGTTTTAATTAGGGTCGAAGTCACCTCAAGTTAAAATAGCTCATTATGAACTATATACATGGCGAGTGGGTATGGACCTTTAAGGGTCGCATTCGGACAAATAAGAGTAATCATCCGCAAGCGACCTAGTGCAAGCTGAACTCCCGTCGGCTGCATGTCGGGCTGATCTAGTTTCGGCCCTTGATTTTAATTAGAGTCGACGTCACCTACAGCCTATTTCGCGTATTATGCATTATTTACATAACGAGTGGGTATGCTCCTTTGTGGGCCTCTTTCGGACAAACAAGTGTTTTTCCCCGGAAGCGACATAGTGCATGTTGAACTCCCGTCGGCTACCTGTCGGACTGATCTAGCTTCGGCCCGTGGTTTTAATTACGGTCGGCGTCACCTACAGCTTATTTAGCGTATTATGCACTATTTACATGGCGAGTGTGTATGCATTTATAAGGGCCCCTTTCGGAAAAAAAAGTTATTCCCCGAAAGCGACCTATTGCACGCTGAACTCCTGTCGGCTTTCTGTCGGGCTGATCTAGTTTCGGCCCGGGGTTTTAATTAGGGTCGGCGCCATCTCCAGCCTATTAAGCGTATGTATTATGCTCTATTTACATGGCGAGCGTGTATGCATCTTTAAGGGCCCCTTTCGTTCAAATAAGATTTATTAACCGGAAGCGACCTAGTGCACGCTGAACTCCCGTTGGCTTTCTGTCGGGCTGATCTAGTTTCGGCCCGGGGTTTTAATTTGGCGTCACCTGCGGCCAGTTTAGCGTATGTATTATGCTCTAAATACTTGGCAAGAGGGTATATACCTATAATGGTTCCTTTTGGACAAACAAAAGTTATCCCCCGGAAGCGACCTTGTGCACGTAGAACTCCCGTCGGCTGTCTATGGGGCTGATCTAGTTGCAGCCCGAGGTTTCAGTTAGGGTTTGCGTCACTTTCAGCCTATTTAGTGAATTAGGCGCTATTTACATGGTGAGTGGGTATGCACCTTTAATAGCCCCGTTCGGACAAACAAGAGTTATTCCCCGAAAGCGACCTAGTGCTCGCTAAACTCCCGTCGGCTGACTGTCGGGCTGATCTAGTTTCGGCCCGGGATTTTAATTAGGGACGGCCTCATCTGCAGCCTTTTAGCGTATTTGTTTTTCTCTTTTTACATGGCGAGTGGGTATGAACCTTTAAGGGCCCCTTTCGGACAAAAAAGACTTATTCCCCTGAAGCGACATAATGTAAGCTAAATTTCGATCGGCTGCCTGTTTAGCTGACCTTGTTTTGGCCCGTGGTCTTAATAGGGTCGGCGTCACAAACTGCATATTTAGCGTATTATTCGCTACTTTCATGACGAGTTGTCATGAACCTTTAAGGGCCTTTTTTCGGACAAACATGAGTTATACCCCGGAAGTGACCTAGTGCATGCTGAACTCACGTCGGCTACCTGTCGGGCTGATGCAGTTTTTAGCCTGGGTTTTAAAAGAGTCGGCGTCACATACAGGCTTTTTAGCCTATAAGACGTAATTAACATGGCGAGTGGGTATGCACCTTTACGGGCCGCTTTCGGACAAAAAAGAGTAATCTCCTGGAGGCGACCTAGTGCCCGCTAAACATCCGTCGGCTTCCTGTCGGGCTGATCCATTTTCGGCCCGGGGTTTTAATAAGGGATGGCGTCGTATAAAACCTACAACGTATACAACTTCGTATTTAGCGCGTGAGGCGCTATTTACATGGCGAGCTGGTATGCACCTTTAAGGGCTGCTTTCGGACAAACAAGAGTTATCCCACCGGAAGCTACCTAGTGCACGCTGAACTCACTTAGGCTGCATGTCGGGCTGATCTATTATCGGCCCGGGTTTTAATTAAGGTCGGCGTCACAAACAGTCTATTTTGCGGGTTAGGCGCTATGTACATGGCGAGTGTGTATAAGAGCCGCTTTCGGACAAACAAGAGTTATCCCTGGAAAACGACATAGTGCACGCTGAACTGGCGTCGGCTGCCTGTCGGGCTAACCTAGTTTTGACCCGGGGGGTGGGGGTTAAATAGGGTCGGCGACACATACAGCCTATTTAGCGTATAAGGAGCTATTGAGATGGCGAGCGAATATGAACCTTTAAGGGCCGCTTTCGGACAAAAAAGAGTTATTCACCGGAAACGACCTATTGCACGCTGAACTCTCGACGGCTGCATGTCGGGCCAATGTAGTTGCGGCCGGGGGTTTAATAAGGTCCGGCGTCACCTACAGCCTATTTAGCATATTATGCGCTATTTACATTGCGAGTGGGTATACAGCTTTAAGGTTAGTGTTCGGACAAACAAGTTATCCCCCGGAAGCGACATAGTGCACGCTGAACTTATGTCGGCTGCCTGTCGGGATGACCTAGTTTCGATCCGAGGTTTTAATTATGGTGTGCGTCACATACAGCCTATTTAGCGTAATAGTCGCTATTTACATTACGAGGTTTAGGGCCGCTTTCGGACTTAAAAGAGTTTCACCCGGAAGCGACATAGTGCACGCTGAACTCCCGTCGGCTGCCTGTCGGGTTGATCTGGTTTCAGCCCGGGGTTTGAAGATGTCTTTTCTTCACATAAGCCTACTTCGCGTAGTATGCTCTATTTACATCTCGAATGGGTATGCACTTTTAAGGGGCTCATTCGGACAAACAAGAGTTATCCCGAGGAAGCGACCTAGTGCACACTGAAATCCCTACGGCTGCCTTCCGGGCTGATCTAGTTTCGGCCCGGGGTTTTAATTATGGTCCGCGTCACCTACAGCCTATTTAGCGTATAATGCGCTATTTACATTGCGAGTTGGTATGCACCTTAAAGGGCCGCTTTAGGACTAACAAGATTTTATTTTATCTAAAGGGACTAGCAATCATGATACATCAACTATCTCCGGAATCCACAGTGAGATTTAAGCAATAAATCGTCTGCTGATCCAGAGTGCGGGACTAGTTAGCATATTAACATTTTGACAATAGTCCGAACGCGTGTCACACATTTGAATGGAATGAAAAAAACACAGAGTAAATAAAGAAGAGGATAAAGAACTATCGAAAATAAGTAACAGATAAATGTGGTCATGATTATTCTTATTAATCATGACAACACCTTATTCATGAAAGACTTTTTAAAATTTAATTGACTTTTATCATTATAATTGGTGCCACTTGTGGTATTTGGTTACCTTTGTTAAGGGTAACTTACTGATGCTCGATTGGTTAATGTCGGCTCGGGTACTACTTAAATGTACCCCGGGTACTCTTAAAAATAACTTAAATGTATCTCTGGTACGAAAAACATACTGAAAGTAACCCGGAAATTTTAACGCGAAATTGGCCGTTGTCGGCGAATTATTTTCAAATTAAGTATGTTTATATTTTGTATGTCAATATTCTGTAAAATTGCCGCTATATTATCGCAACTCTCACTTAAATAAGCATGATGAGGCAGGCTTTGTTCAAAGAGAATTTTGTTTTGCTTTCCGTAGCGCGTTTTACGTCATCAGATTTTGGTCGGGAATAAAACTCGGTAAAGTCTAAATTGGCCGGGTACGTGTAAGTATATTTTCTGTACCCGGAGTATATTAAGGTTTAAATGTTTTGTTGCGTGATATCTCGTTAATTAGTTTTTGAATTTTTTTTTAGTTGAGGCATGCACCGTGTTTGAATTGTGTGCTGTATGTATAATAGCTTTAGGGATTGAATCTTGAGTATTGCAAGCAATTAAAAGCAGCGAAAAGCAACGGAGATGAAATATTAGATCGCATACATAGTGCGGATAAATATGACACGTTTGTTAAGGGTTATGAATGCAAAAGATAGAATTCAATACCGTTTCAAGTATTCGTAATTCTAAAGACTTCGTGCAATCATGACAAACGTTTTGGTGTTTATTTGAAGAGGCGATGAATCTCAAAATAGTTTTTTTGCAAGACTATTGCAGTCGTAAATTAATACTATATGCAGATCGTTTGTCAATAAGAACGAATAAAAGCTTTATTTGGTTATGATTCTGAGTTCAATTCCATTTGTAGTCTTCTTTATTCACTCTCAATATTGAGTGGTTGCTAAAAAGCACATAATAAGTCCAATAGAAATACTTTGGAACATTTGATCATTAACTTTAAATGAAATGAAACACTCGTCGCTTTTTAAACAACTTTAACACAAAATTGCAAAACAATATCTGTTAATACAGAACGCGAGCACATGCCGTGTATGACAGTAATTTGGAGAGAACGCCATATATATTAGTTATTCTTAGCTCTCGCTTTATACTCTTGCCTTTGTGCTTTGTTACAATGTTTGGAAATATGTTCAATGTTTTTTTGCCATAAAAGACATATTTAAACCGGGTTTCTCCCTAACTGAATTAAACTGGTTTAAGTAAAACTAGTAACCCCTAGACCCAAGGGCTTATTAATTTAACTTAAACTGATAAACTTAAACCGCAATGCACATGACTTACACATTAAGTATATAGAATTTTAAAAAAAATCTACCGAACTATTTAACATTATGCCCCTGATGTCAAAACTTGCCTAACGCTGGAAGTAACTTGTTTGACATAAACGTATAAGGATGTTAATCCTTTGTTCTGTCCTGTAAATTACCAATACAAATGAATACAAAATCTGCAATATTCAGATAAAGTAAGCCAAACATGTCACATAATTATAAAATGGTATTTTTAACTGAAATTGAAAGGATTGTAAATCTTCGTATATTGAAAGGCTCCGAAGACGGGAGTTAAGCTTGCACTAGGTCGCTTCTGGGGGATAACTCTTGTTTGTCCGAAAAGGGCCCTTAAAGATGCATACAACTTGCCATGTAAATAAAGCCTCATTCGCTTAATAGGCTGTAGATGACGCAGACCCAAATTAAAACACCGGGCCGAAACTACATCAGCCCGACAGAAAGCGAACGGGAGTTAAGCTTGCGCTAGGTCGCTTCCGGGGGATAACTCTTGTTTGTCCAAAAAGGACTCTTTAAGGTGCATACACACTCGCCATGTAAATAAAGCCTAATATATACGCTTGAAAGACTGTAGGTGACGCCGATCCTAATTAAAACCCAGGGCCGAAACTAGATCAGCCCGACAGGCAGCCAACGGGAGGTCAGCGTGGACTAGCTCACATCCGGGGGAACACTCGTTGTCCGAAAGGGGTCCTTAAAGGTGCATACCCGCTCGCCATGTAAATAGAGCCTAATTCGCTAAAAGGCTGTAGGTGACGACGACCCTAATTTAAACCCCGGGCCGAAACTAGATCAGCCCGACATGCAGCCAACTGGAGTTTAGCTTGCACTAGGTCGCCTCCGGGAATTACTCTTTTTTGTACGAAAGTAGCCCTTAAAGGTGCATACACACTCGCCATGCAAATAGAGCATAATACAAACGCTTACAAGGCTGTATGTGACGCCGACCCTAATGAAAACCCCGGGCCGAAACCAGATCAGCCCGACAGGCAGCCGACTGGAGTTCAGCGTGCACTAGGCCGCTACAGAGGGATAACTCTTGTTTGTCCGAAAGGGCCCTTAATAGTGCATACCCACTCGCCATGTACATAGAGCCTGATTCGCAAAATAGGCTGTAGAATACGCAGACCCTAATTAAAACCCCGGGCTGAAACTAGCCCGAACTATTGTTCGTCCGAAAAGGGCCCTTAAAGATGCATTTCCACTCGCCATTTAATAGAGCATAATACATACGCTAAATAGGCTGTAGGTGACGCCGACCCTAATAAAAACCCGGGCCGAATGTAGATCAGCCCGACAGGCAGACGACGGGATTTCAGTGTGCACTAGGTCGCTCCCGGGGATAACTCTTAATTGTCCGAAAGGGGCCCTTAAAGGTGCATTCCCACTCGCCATGTAAAGAGAGCCTAATTCGCTAAATAGAGCATAATTCATACGCTAAAATAGGCTGTAGGTGACGCCGACCCAAATTAAAACCCCGGGCCGAAACTAGATCAGCCCGACAAGCAGCCAACGGGAGTTCAGCATGCACTAGGTCGTTTCCGGAGGATAACTCTTGTTAGTCCGAGATGGGCCCTTAAAGGTGCATACCAACTCTATATGCCAATAGCGTATAATACGCTAAATAGGCTGCACGTGACGCCGAACCAAATTAAAATCCCGGGCCGAAACTAGATCAGCCCGACAGGCAGCCGACGGGAGTTCAGCGTGCACTAGGTCGCTTCCGGGGGATAACTCTTGTTTGTCCGAAATGGGCCCTTAAAGGTGCATACCCACTCTATATGACAATAGAGCATAATACGCTAAATAGGCTGTACGTGACGCCTACCAGAATTAAAACCCCGGGCCGAAGCTAGATCAGCCCGACAGGCAGCCGACGGAAGTCAGCGTGCACTAGGTCGTTTCCGGGGGAAAACGCTTGTTTTTCCGAAATGGGCCCTTAAAGGTGCATACCCACTCCGCCATGGGAATCATTCACAATCATATTAATTTTGTGTAATATTTTCTGAAAGTATGTACCAAACCTGCTAACTAGGCTTACTAAACTTTAGATTTCAGCTTAATAGGCTAAATTGTCTCAAAATGATGTATGTATAAACCTTGTACTTTAACGGCTAAATAGGCTAAATACGTTAAATTGGCTAACTTCACACACGTGCATGCCGACACGAAGGTTTTCGCTCCAACCATGTTTCTTTTTTTGATACAAGTCTATCAAATGACAACCGGCTGGTAACGTACCGGTATATGAAGCCTGATTCCTTAGTTGCGCATGCGTACATTCTTTAGTGCGCATGCGTGCAAGTTATTGAACAAACGTACACTGCTTACAAAACATCACCTTGTAACGAAGCACTTCATGACGCACGTAAACGTGCTTCGATTTTCAGTCAAGCCTTAACGCGCCATTTTTACTGGACGTTCGTAGGGATTTATCCGGCCGAAAATTAATTGTGTTATCGTTTTTGTATTTCTTAAAGCAATCATTTCAATAGAGTTAAATATAGAAACAAAACAAACTTTGATGTTTTTGGAATATGTTTGCATTTCATAAAAATAAGTGATCGCTCTTTTTTTACAATTAATTTAAATTTCCTGATGACAAGAATTGTGCCACGTACCGTGTTTACATCAAATAAAGCATGATTACTATTTTTATATGCGCACGTAAAGAATTAATATCGGGTGGCTCAGATTGGTCCGTTATTTAAACAGTGTAGTTCCTTCAAGACCGATCACTGAATATATTTCACAACTTAAACCTTTTGACTTCCGACAAATGTCTAAAAACGCATTTAAGGTGTTCATCAATAGTTTTATTCCGCTGATTGGTAGCATATTTAAGAGGAGGATGGATGACTTGGCAAGTACATGTCATTCACAAGCATTTCATGCACAAATCAAACAAAAGCGTTTATCGAAGAGTTTAACTATAACTATATTAACCCATTTATGCCTAGTGGACTCTCCCATCCTTCAAAACTGGATCAATTTATTTCCAAAATTAGGGATGTCTAGTATATTTATTTCTATATTTAGAAAATTTCTTACAGAAATTTCTTTAAGCAAACAGCGCAAACCCAGATGAGACGCCGCATCATGGGGCGTCTCATCTGGGTCTACGCTGTTTGCCAAGGCCTATTTTCTAGACGCTAGGCATAAATGGGTTCGTATTGATATCAAGATTACAACAAGAGTTGTGTTTGTGAAACACAATTCCCCTTTTTTTACCTTTATACCCGCACATCAGTTTTATCCCCCAAAATATCATGACGAGTTTAGGGTCTGTTGATCTTTGAAAAAGAAACAGGCCTTAGACAAAATATTTTTCTTAAATAAAGGTTTTCTGACCTTTTTCAGAACGCTTGCAGACATTGACCATATATGTGTTGTGTTAGTCTATATGAATGACTAACACATAATAAAAGGATTTTTCAAATGACAATTTTTCATCTTAAATGATTTAAGTGCATACTTATCCTTGATGAATATATATGATAGTGACAAAGATAGGGCTTTGCGCCGTTATCTCAGTCTATTAACGGCGGTAAGTGGAAATATAAATGCACCCTTGCCCGTATGTTAAGGTACGTAACAACATCAAAAGCCATGGACCGGGACGAAACTCTATTTGTATCTGTAAACCAGTTCAGAAGACTAACATACCAACAATCATATTAACGCAAGAACGATATACGGACGGACAAAAGGATGGATAGACGGACGGACGGACAGTGCGACTTGTATATGCCATCCAACCGGAGGCATAACAAATTATCAAAGATGATTTAATGCATGGGTATCTGGTATTTTGATTTCATAAAAGGATTTATTTATGATTCAATATTCCCCAAAATGTCTCCCTGTGGTGATATGGAGCTCATCTACACTTCATAGTAATTACATAGTTTACGTTTCATGTTAATTGCTCTAAACTTTACAATTTCGCTCCAAAACATATAACATAACATGGGAACAAACAACGTATTTTATTATTGTATAAGGGTTTAAATTACTAGTTAAATTTGTCGTATAGCCTGTTCAATTCCCACGCGATCAATGCCCCACATTATGTGAGTGAAGTTTACAACTGTGAAAACAAACATGGTTCAGTACTTCGGTCTATTACTTGTTGACCCGTAGTCTTTTATCCGTAGCATTCAAAGTTCTTAGGGGGTTCAAAACGCGATTATCACGCTGTGTGTATTCATTCTCTTTGACAAAACAGATGTGTGACTTCACGTTGCTACTGTGCCTCATAAACGACATACAACCCACCATGTCCTTTCTTGTGTGGCAGAAAAGTTGTATCCCCGTCGATAATAAAACGTTGCTTTAAATAGAACCGTTTCAACCATTCAATTGTTATCACATAAAAGCATTATGCATACTTTATAAGGCCTTTTCATATTTCTTTTTTAACATTTTGTCATTTCAGCCCTTTAAGGACGTTAAGATCAAGGACGTGAATTCATAAATACCTGCCATTTTGTTTGTGGTCCTTTGAGTGAGTCTCTTTACACTACTGCTATATTTTGTGTATAGCAAGCATTGAGATATAATGTTTGATGGAACGTTGTTTATAGACAAATGAACAAAGATTTGCATTTCACCATTAGAACTGTTGATTTGCCAATTAAAAAGCAATGCTTTTCAAATCATTTCAATTCCGATATGATCTGACATTTGTGTATCAATTGAATATATAACAAAATATGTTGAATATGCTTAAAACTGCTCAGTTTAGGGTCGGGAGTTGTGTATGGTTTGTTTGTTCGGGAAGAAAATAAAAATAAAAATCGTCGAATCATTTGAGTTTATTTCAATGAAGTCTATGTGTGTGAGAGTAACAAATAATAACATAATCTTTTATATGGAATGTTTTACTTTTTTGGGAACAGCAGAACAAAAACACATCTACCCAAATACTAACCACTTGTTGATATATACTTGCCTTTTGGGATATGAAATTTAATGTTAATAATACTTATAAATATTAAATGAAAAATGAGGTTCATTCAACAGTTGTCCCACTTTTTTACACACTTTATGACATATTTGTGAGGTACCCAAACGATAATATTGTTTAAGGCACAATAACAAATTAATAAAACAGGTGGCTCTTGATTTTGGTTTACAATTTTATATCAGAAAAAGACAACTCAGACAAACTACCAAAATTTATAGAACGATATGTGCACCAAGATTAATTAATTTATATAACTTTCGCGTACGTCTTAAATACATGGTCAAGTCGATTTAATTCTGTTTTGTTGCTTTTTTGTTAATTATGTTGGGTTCAGTTGACATTATGTTGAGTTCAGTTGACATTATGTTGGGTTGTCATTACGTTATGATCGGTTCATTCAGATCTCCTCGGTATAGTAGTCTATACAATAACGGTGATCTAATAGTTTACATTCTATTCCTTCCAATTGATATGAAAGTTATGGTGTTTATTAAGCGGCGGAATGTGTTTGATTACATGTTCTTTGTGATGAGCCCTTTTAAATGAAGTAATGGTTAACTATACTGAATGCAAATCAGAATCATTACCAATTGTTAAAAAAAGATCTGATATAATTTATTAACCATTTAGATCTTTTAAACTATTTCATGTAACAATGCCTTATGTTAATTTTGAATTTATTGTCCTATGTTTATTGTCAAAAAGCGGCGAGGGGCATAACTATGGTTTTACAAACACATCTTGTTTGCTATCTATGGTACAAACAATCTGCTAAAATAAATAATTACTAGTAACATGTATCTTATTCTCAAATTGCCCATTTTCCTGTTACATCATTGTTTAGTGATCGTTTGAAAAAATACACATCCTTGAAATAAATTTGTACACTATTAACAATTTAAAACATTTCCAATATGAAACCAAACATAACATGGGTATGTAAATGTGTGTTTATCTGCACCAATAGATACAAAATAGAGTTAATCACTTACTTCCATGTATACATATTTAAATCACGATTCAACAAACGTAAAAATGCATATAAAATCAAAGTACTGACAGTAATGGAATGACGATGCTTTTGAAGAGGATGGATATAAAAGCATCAATTTAAGTTTATCTACATCACCACATTTGTGTATGTGGGTACGAAAAAAAGTTTAGTTACGAAAAACAAAATTGGGTACGAAAAAAGTATGCACAAAAATAATTTAGGTACGATAAAAGATTCGGTACGGCAAATTATGGGTACGAATTTTTTTGTGGGTATGGGGAAGTAGTACCCGTAGGGAACTTGACCCATTCTGCGAAACTGGGAGGCGGGTAACATTATCGATCCAATTTAAAAATAACTACATTTGATCTTTTCCCAGCGTCACAGAGTTTGAAGTGCCACCTGGCAGTTTCGTGTTTGTTTCCTGTCCCGAACCTCTCGATAATTTGAATGAGGACGGGAACCAAGCTAACTTAACCTTTTATCAATGATAATAAGCGATGTATGCCGATTGATACAATTTAGCTAACACAATCGGACTGGCTCGAACGTTTACTTAGGTCGCCATTGGGAAGAATGTTTTCATGGTATGATAACTTAGACGAGCTGCATCGTCAAAAAGCAGGTTTCAGGACTCTAGTTTTCAAATAAAGTTCTTAAATCATTTTGTTTGTCTGTTGTTAATTTGACCATTTTTACGTGCGTATTGATATCCCCTATGTACATTTGGGTATATTAATATTATTACTTTGCCGCGGTCAGTAATTTTTTTTAAACGACTTTTTCTATATTGATTGCTTAAGTTGATGAAAGTTCGCTGCACTAATGTTTTGGTGACCCTATTCCAAAATAACTTAAATTGCTCAGATGGGCGAAAATACTAGGCCGGAAGGTTTTCTAAGTGGCTTTAAAAATGTAAAAATAAAACATCACCCACATTTATAAGGGTTAAAGTTTCAAATGTGTCATGTAGCATCATCTTAAAGTCCTCTTTAATTTTGGTAACACAATGCCCTTGTGGTAAGAATGGTCCCATCTCAGCATCAACATTTTCCATAGAATATAGAAAAACCTTCAAATACCCACTGACAAACTCCTTGTCCAAATGTGATTCCAATTTACAGAAAACTATCTACCAACATAGCTCAATCCGCTAAGTTGGGTAATTAGGTCACAGGACGAAGAAAGAGCTTTGAAAAAAAAAGCAGACTGAAAAATTAACTGAAATTGTACAATTTAGCATTCAAATTTGGTACACGATAAGAATATTGCTAAAAGAATAATGAAAATTCATCGGAGGCTTAGCCACTGGTGAGCATCCCAAGGTCCTCTCGTTCTGCTTCCAAGCAAATTTTGGTTGCGCATATACTATACTTTTTACTTTGTCGATCTGTCAGTATGCGTTCTGTGTCTGGTTTATAACGTGGTCGTTCCCATATTGATTTAAAAAGTAGTAAGCGGAAACAATCTCTGCCTGTAACGGATGTGTCATGCAAGTGACGTATGCTTTGCATCGACCGTTCCAAGGCGGTGACCCCAGCTTTATTCTTCTATGAGTGTATGTTTTTTTCGTAATATGCTGTATCGTACTGTTTTGGCAATTGGTCACTTGCCTTAAATAAAGTACCAACAAATTGTATATGATAAGAATGCAATACTGCTCCAGCAGCTGGATTTTTACTTCTTTATATTGACCTTCATTGCACAGCTCTATTTCGGTTTGAATTTGAATCCTTATTTTGTATAGATATACACAATTTTATTTACCAAAATTTGCCTCTGTCTTTAAAGCGGTATGTAGTTTGCATGTTAACAGTAAACTGAGAGATGAAAAAGGGAAATAGCTATGATGCATGTCTGTGTAGATTACTCCAAAATTTACAGAAACGTTTCCTGCTTTGGATCCTTTGTTCGGTAAAAGTTATATTAAATACAAATACACTTTGTACAGATAAGTGACATGGACATCTCGCCCGCCCGCCCGCCCGTCCTCCCGCCCCCGCCCGCCCCCTCCGCCCGCCCGCCCGCCCGCCCGCCTCGCCCGCCCGCCCCGCCACCGCCCGCCCGTCATCCCGCACCCCCGCCCGCCCGCGCCCTCCCTGCCGCCTGCCTGCCTGCCTGCCTCCTGCCTGCCTGCGAGAGCCCTGCCTGCTGCTGCCTGCTGCCTGCCTGGAGCCTGTCTGAGAGAGAGCCTAGAGCCTGCCTGCTGAGGAGCTCTCTCTCTCTCCTGCCTCTCTCTCTCTCTTCTCTCTCTCTCTCTCTTCTGTCTCTCTCTCTATCTCTCTCTCTCTCTCTCTCGCTCTCTCTCTCTCTCTCTCTCCTCTCTCTCTCTCTCTCTCTCTCTCTCTCTCTCTCTCTCTCTCTCTCTCTCTCTCTCTCTCTCTCTCTCTCTCTCTCTCTTTTCTTTCATAAACAAACAACTATTAACGAACGACTGGCGTGCATTTCCAGACTGCTTTCGGAAGTAACAAGAGGATTGAGTTGTAAAATGTATTTAGAGATCGACCTTGTTTAAACACACTGTTTACATAAAATAGCATTATTGAATAGTTTATTTCAAATGTTTTCATTGGCATATACGAAAAATAAAAGGGCCTTATTTGATAAGCAAAGGTACGTGGTACAGATCTTCTTATATTCATATTCAAATAAACATTTAAAATGAGTTTAAGCAAATTTTACTGACTGGCAAATAGACTTGAAAACGGACCAAAGTTTTTATTCGGTATTTTAAAGTTTCGAAACGATTTTGATGGGAACATACCTAACGACACCAAAATAAATGTACTGCCTCGTAATTCCTCACGAATGTCCATAACAGCAACGACGATTTTAGGCTTGACTTAAAATCGAACCATTCTAATGGTTAATGTACCATTTTTCCCATATCACTTCAATCTACCAAACTTTTAGGTCCTGTTTTGGTATTATTCAAATAACTGGGGTTGTGACTTTCCCAGACAGGCCTCTTTGTCGAAGTTTTTGCCTGTGAGCCTGTAACAGCCACCTTCTTCAGGTCAAATATAAAAACATGTATTTTTCTTTTTCATACATCCAATTAATTGCCATTTTCAATCAACAATACTGTGTTTGTTTACTACACATGAGTAAGTCTCGCCTTTGACCTTTTATTTAGCATAATACCAAAAGATAAATAATATAAGATACACATATTATTTTTATCTCTTCATATGCGCCTTACTTTTTACTGAATTAATTGTTTTTAAACCCACAAATGATATTGTAAATGTCAAATCATATTAATCTAAAAGATCACATGAGCTCCTTTGTCCAATCAAAAATTAATCTTGGACAATGTTGTTATGATTGTTAACCAGGCTTCGTGTGTAAAATATATTTTTTATAAAATTTAACACCCACATATACCTCTTCTCGGTCATAGGGTTGTACTTTCTGTTTTCAGCCAGCCAGCCAGCCAGCCAGCCAGCCAGCCAGCCCGCCAGCCAGCCAGCCAGCCAGCCAGCCAGCAGCCAGCCAGCCAGCCAGCCAGCCAGCCAGCCAGCCAGCCAGCCAGCCAGCCAGCCAGCCAGCCAGGCCAGCCAGCCAGCCAGCCAGCCAGCCAGCCAGCCAGCCAGCCAGCCAGCCAGCCAGCCAGCCAGCCAGCCAGCCAGCCCAGCCAGGCCAGCCAGCCAGCCAGCCAGCAGTTTACGACATTTGAAGGGAGAGAATGAAATAGCACATGACTTCATGATAGGATCAGGTTCTACCAACTTCTGTAGACTTCTTTTTTTACCGTTGCTGTTCTTTCAAAAGGTTAATATTAAACACTTTGTGTTCCTTTGAACATTAATTTACATCAGAGCGGATGTAGTTGGTCTTATTGTCCCTGTCAAAGTAATGCATGATCAAGATGAGCAAATCTGTATCCTCGTCCACCAATGTTTTGGGGCTACGACGGGATCGTTATACTGTTGATTTAACAATTTCAACGTCTGCATCCCCTGAAGACAGAACAACATAGCATCCCACTTTAATCAGAGTTGTGCGGATCAGAGCAATCATGCTGGCCTTGTTTCTGTCACGAATCAAAAAGTCTTCCTTTTTTACATGAGCATTCTGTTTCTTTGCTGAAACTCACAATATGATTCACGTTTGTTTTATCGTCTCCGGTGCGTAGTGTCTTTTGTTATAATGACCGTCTTCGTAGCCATCGAACCCCACTTTTTCTGAATCTACATAAGACTCGACTAGTGCGTTATTTGAATCGCCCTTCTCCATGGTCAACAATGCAGCAAACTGCCACCATCATGCATCTGTTTCATGAATACAGTTTATCACAGCCTCACATGATGTGTCGCGATCTGAGGCTTATCTGCTATACAAAGTATTTTTCTTAGCTTCGAAGAAGGCAGCAGGATGGAAGCTCAGTTCATAAGACAATATGACTGAAAGGGAAGCATCTCCAGATTTTGACCACCAGGAAACGCTGGGAACAGAAGAGCAGGATAAAAAGCACGGTCAGAAGCGATCTTAACAGCCAAGCTATTCCCATTAGCTTTGGCTCTTTATTTTCTCATAAATTTATAAACAAAGACTGACTTTCCTATGATATCTCGTATGATCGTTTTCCAAACCACCTCAATTGCACGAACATTCATATCTGACCCAGCCACTATCCCATAGACCATGTTTCTCAGAGTAAGGTCAGCTGTGTATGGTGAGAAGGTTGTAATCTGTGTCTGCATTTTCTCTACATCAGAAGAATCCCCTTGATGCACGCCTCAGTTGAGTCTTTGTGTTGTCGACTTGTTGTAAATGTCAATTCTGTAAAATCCTGCATCGCACTGTTTTGCTCGAATATTGCAGATAGGGTCCAAGGGGTTTGCATTTACTCGGTCATTTCACTGCCGCGGGTTAGACCACATGTGCTCTATAAAAACATCATTAATGTTTGCGCAATGACAAGATCACATCCTAGCCCAGCCCAGCACAGATTTTTCCTACGAACAACGTGAAAACCAATACCAAACTTTCGATAAACATACGGGTGCGTTTCCTTTAGGTTGCTTATTTGCTGCAGATACATGTAGTAATAAGCAGATTGCAGGTAATGTACCCAGCAAAGATGGATAGCATATCGGACACTGCCTGCTAATGTATCAGCCAACACACAGAAACATATGCTTAAATTTGTAATCATTAGCTGATAATTCAGCCATACTATGCGTGTCTTTGAGGGTCATGGCAAGTTAACGTTTCTTCTTCTCTGTAGCTCTCTCGAATTTGATCAAAATCGCATAACATGTATCATCTGCTAGCGTTGTTAGAGTACAAATCCTTGGCATTATCCAGAAGTATCTGAATGTCTGGATCTTCATGGGTCCTGGTTGTGTATGCACCTTTCAACAAGAGCATGGTCCCGTGAAGCCCTAGGACAGATTTTCGTGTCAAAATGTGCACAATTGCATGTTCTCCATATCAGCCTCAAGTATGTTTTGAGAGCAGTTTCATCCATGAGGGCTCCTTGCCCCCCCCCACAAGTTCACACGTTTATGAAACATCCCAAATTCTGAACAACATTTTCAACTACTTTGTGGCGCATCAATGATGATTGCGGCAGCCTTCCAATACAAGGGTTGGTCAAACATTACAATGGTGTGAAGATTGTGGCAAGGTTGCAAACTAAGGCTTATGTTGACAGAATGCATGCTTTGTCCCCATTGTTCATAATTATTAATCATAGGCAAGAATTTTGTTCAGATGCAAGATAGGCATTATTCCCTGCCAACTCAGTGTTGCCTGAAGCTGAAAAATATCGATCCTCTTGTCAAAATCCAGGCAGGTCCAAACGATGTCATTTCATATAACACTAATCACGTCAAAATTAATGGACTTGTGGTCATTCGTATTGTGTCGTTGGACGCCTTGTGAAATTTCTGTCTTCTGTCTAACATAATACACTTGAACTATTTCTGACAATCTCAATGTGTTCTTTGCCCCTCGAAACCTCGGTATAGACACCAAAATCATCAAATATGGGTAGATAGTTTTATAGTTATGATCATAAATAGGTTTTGGTGGCCATCTTTGTGGCCATTTTGGACGCCATGTTGGATTTGTGTGTACTATTGTAAACATAAACCATGTATGGTGATCTTTATGTGTTATTGCCACTTGAAACCCAGGTATAGACACCAAATTCATCAAATTTGAGTCGATAGTTACATAGTTATGATCATTTACAGGTTTTTGTGGCCATCTTGGCGGCCATTTTGGACGCCATGTTGGATCGTGTGTAATATATTAAACTAAAACAATGTCTGATGATCTTAATGTGTTGTTTGGCCCGTGAAACCTATGTAAAGCCACTAAAATAATCAAATTTTAGTGGATATTTACATAGTTATGATCATTTATAGGTTTTGGCGGCCATTTTGGCGGTCATTTTTGGCGCCATGTAGGATTTGTGTGTCCTATTGTAAACTTCAACAAGCCCCGATGATCTATATGTGTTCTTTGCCCCTAGAAACTTAGGTATATACACCAAATTCATCAAATTTGATTGTATAGTAACATATTTATGATCATAAATAGTATTTTTTTCGCGATTTTGTTAGTTTCTCATTAATATTCATGAATATGCAAATGAGATAAATAATTATAATTTGGTCTTTAAAATAAAGCACAATGTGTAGCCTTTGTTTAAACATTAATTTGTTTGTATTACGATAAGATATAATATAATAATGATGTGATATAGTCGCCCTGGTCCGTTTTCCAATTTTGAGTGGCGGTTGCAATGGAAACTGGTTGATATGCACACTTTTACTTGAGTTTATCTTTGAGGACAAGTGAAAAATTTACTTACTTAAGTAGTTACTGAACAACTTGGTATAGGTGAAAATTAATCCCAGGGGGGGGGGGGGGTGCATGGAGACCCTACTAGGACATGGCCTACTATGACCGAGAAGTATAGGTTGGTGTTAAATTTTATAAAAAATATATTTTACACACGATGCCTGGTTAACTATCATATCAACATTGTCCAAGATTGATTTTGATTTGACGAAGGAGCTAATGTGGCCATATTGATTAATATAATTTAACATATACTGTGGGTTAAAAACAATAAATTCAGTAAAAAGTTAGGTTACAAAAAATAGCATAACAAACAATAATTATTAAAAACGCATATAATGAAATAAAAATAATGCGTGCATATCATATTATGTATCTATTCGTATTATTGTACGTAAAAGTCCAAAGGCCGGACTGACTCATATGATCAAACACGATATTTCAGATTGTAAAGGAATTCATTGGATGTAGGAAAAAGAAAACACATGTTTTAAGATTTGAACCGGAGAACGTGGTTGTGACAGGCTAACATGCATACACTTGGAAAGAGAGGCTTTTGTGGGAAGAGCACAACCCCAGGTATTTGAATAATGCCAGAACAGGGACAATATGGTAGATTGAAGTGATATGGGAAGAGTGGTACATTAATCATTAGAATGGTTCGATTTTAAGTCAAGCCTAAAATCGTCGTTGCTCTTATGGACGTTCGTGGGGAACTATGCGCCAGTACATTTCGTTTGGTGTCGTTTGTTATTTCCCCATAATAATCGTTTCGAAACATTAAAATACCGAATAAAAAAAATTGGTCCGTTTACAATATGTTTGCCCGTCAGTAAAATTTGTTTAAACTCATTAAAAATGTTTATTTAAATATTATTATGACATGATCCGCACCGCGTACCATTTGCTCATCAAATAAGGCCTTTTAATCATTCGTATATGCCAACGAAAACACTTGAAATCGAGTGTTCAAGAGTGCTCCTTTATTTGAACAATACAGTTCAAACAAGGCTGATCTCTGAATACATTTCGCAACTCAATCCTCTTGATACCTGCGTCGTTCAACATCTAACCAAGGTGTTAAACATTTATTGGTATGAATCCAAAAGTTCAATAATCTTTATGTTCAATTGATACTAAAGTTTGTGAGCTTCAATTTTAAAAGCAAATCTGCATCTAAAGACGTCATTCTCTGTACATACGTGTATATGTACATGTATATACATATTATACTTTTACATAAGTGTGATTAACATCTTTTACACGTGTCACTTAGGTGTTTA
Source organism: Dreissena polymorpha (assembly GCF_020536995.1). Taxonomy (NCBI): domain Eukaryota; kingdom Metazoa; phylum Mollusca; class Bivalvia; order Myida; family Dreissenidae; genus Dreissena; species Dreissena polymorpha. The sequence continues at coordinate 117,997,097 of NC_068356.1, read as the reverse complement.
AAACAGGTCTCTTCCGGGGGATAACTCTTGTTTGTCCGAAAGGGGCCCTTAAAGGGGCATACCCGCTCACAGGCAAAAATGTCGCGTAATAGGCTAAATAGGTTGCACCTGGCTCCGATCCTAATTAAAAGTCCCGGCCGAAACTAGGTCAGCCCGACAGGCAGTCGACGGCTGGTCAGCGTGCATTAGGTCTCTTCCGGGGGATAACTCTTGTTCGTCCGAAAGGGGCCCTTAAAGGGGCATACCCGCTCACTGGGAAATGACGCATACGAGATGAAGGCTAAATAGGCTGCATGCACGGGGCCGACCGTAATTAAAACTCCCGGCCGAAACTAGTTCAGCCCGATGGGCAGTCGACGGCTGGTCAGCGTGCACTAGGTCTCTTCCGGGGGATAACTCTTGTTCGTCCGAAAGGGGCCCTTAAAGGGGCATACCCACTCACAGGCAAAACTGGCGCGTAATAGGCTAAATAGGTTGCACCTGGCTCCGATCCTAATTCAAACTCCCGGCCGAAACTAGGTCAGCCCGACAGGCAGTCGACGGCTGGTCAGCGTGCACTAGGTCTCTTCCGGGGGATAACTCTTGTTCGTCCGAAAGGGGCCCTTAAAGGGGCATACCCGCTCACTGGGAAATGACGCATACGAGATGAAGGCTAAATAGGCTGCATGCACGGGGCCGACCGTAATTAAAACTCCCGGCCGAAACTAGTTCAGCCCGATGGGCAGTCGACGGCTGGTCAGCGTGCACTAGGTCTCTTCCGGGGGATAACTCTTGTTCGTCCGAAAGGGGCCCTTAAAGGGGCATACCCACTCACAGGCAAAACTGGCGCGTAATAGGCTAAATAGGTTGCACCTGGCTCCGATCCTAATTAAAACTCCCGGCCGAAACTAGGTCAGCCCGACAGGCAGTCGACGGCTGGTCAGCGTGCACTAGGTCTCTTCCGGGGGATAACTCTTGTTCGTCCGAAAGAGGCCCTTAAAGGGGCATACCCGCTCACTGGGAAATGACGCATACGAGATGAAGGCTAAATAGGCTGCATGCACGGGGCCGACCGTAATTAAAACTCCCGGCCGAAACTAGTTCAGCCCGATGGGCAGTCGACGGCTGGTCAGCGTGCACTAGGTCTCTTCCGGGGGATAACTCTTGTTCGTCCGAAAGGGGCCCTTAAAGGGGCATACCCACTCACAGGCAAAACTGGCGCGTAATAGGCTAAATAGGTTGCACCTGGCTCCGATCCTAATTAAAACTCCCGGCCGAAACTAGGTTAGCCCGACAGGCAGTCGACGGCTGGTCAGCGTGCACTAGGTCTCTTCCGGGGGATAACTCTTGTTCGTCCGAAAGGGGCCCTTAAAGGGGCATACCCGCTCACTGGGAAATGACGCATACGAGATGAAGGCTAAATAGGCTGCATGCACGGGGCCGACCGTAATTAAAACTCCCGGCCGAAACTAGTTCAGCCCGATGGGCAGTCGACGGCTGGTCAGCGTGCACTAGGTCTCTTCCGGGGGATAACTCTTGTTCGTCCGAAAGGGCCCTTAAAGGGGCATACCCACTCACAGGCAAAACTGGCGCGTAATAGGCTAAATAGGTTGCACCTGGCTCCGATCCTAATTAAAACTCCCGGCCGAAACTAGGTCAGCCCGACAGGCAGTCGACGGCTGGTCAGCGTGCACTAGGTCTCTTCCGGGGGATAACTCTTGTTCGTCCGAAAGGGGCCCTTAAAGGGGCATACCCGCTCACTGGGAAATGACGCATACGAGATGAGGGCTAAATAGGCTGCATGCACGGGGCCGACCGTAATTAAAACTCCCGGCCGAAACTAGTTCAGCCCGATGGGCAGTCGACGGCTGGTCAGCGTGCACTAGGTCTCTTCCGGGGGATAACTCTTGTTCGTCCGAAAGGGGCCCTTAAAGGGGCATACCCACTCACAGGCAAAACTGGCGCGTAATAGGTTAAATAGGTTGCACCTGGCTCCGATCCTAATTAAAACTCCCGGCCGAAACTAGGTCAGCCCGACAGGCAGTCGACGGCTGATCAGCGTGCACTAGGTCTCTTCCGGGGGATAACTCTTGTTCGTCCGAAAGGGGCCCTTAAAGGGGCATACCCGCTCACTGGGAAATGACGCATACGAGATGAAGGCTAAATAGGCTGCATGCACGGGGCCGACCGTAATTAAAACTCCCGGCCGAAACTAGTTCAGCCCGATGGGCAGTCGACGGCTGGTCAGCGTGCACTAGGTCTCTTCCGGGGGATAACTCTTGTTCGTCCGAAAGGGGCCCTTAAAGGGGCATACCCACTCACAGGCAAAACTGGCGCGTAATAGGCTAAATAGGTTGCACCTGGCTCCGATCCTAATTAAAACTCCCGGCCGAAACTAGGTCAGCCCGACAGACAGTCGACGGCTGGTCAGCGTGCACTAGGTCTCTTCCGGGGGATAACTCTTGTTCGTCCGAAAGGGGCCCTTAAAGGGGCATACCCGCTCACTGGGAAATGACGCATACGAGATGAAGGCTAAATAGGCTGCATGCACGGGGCCGACCGTAATTAAAACTCCCGGCCGAAACTAGTTCAGCCCGATGGGCAGTCGACGGCTGGTCAGCGTGCACTAGGTCTCTTCCGGGGGATAACTCTTGTTCGTCCGAAAGGGGCCCTTAAAGGGGCATACCCACTCACAGGCAAAACTGGCGCGTAATAGGCTAAATAGGCTGCATGCACGGGGCCGACCGTAATTAAAACTCCTTGCCGAAACTAGTTCAGCCCGATGGGCATACGACGGCTGGTCAGCGTGCACTAGGTCTCTTCCGGGGGATAACTCTTGTTCGTCCGAAAGGGGCCCTTAAAGGGGCATACCCACTCACAGGCAAAACTGGCGCGTAATAGGCTAAATAGGTTGCACCTTGCTCCGATCCTAATTAAAACTCCCGGCCGAAACTAGGTCAGCCCGACAGGCAGTCGACGGCTGGTCAGCGTGCACTAGGTCTCTTCCGGGGGATAACTCTTGTTCGTCCGAAAGGGGCCCTTAAAGGGGCATACCCGCTCACTGGGAAATGACGCATACGAGATGAAGGCTAAATAGGCTGCATGCACGGGGCCGACCGTAATTAAAACTCCCGGCCGAAACTAGTTCAGCCCGATGGGCAGTCGAACGGCTGGTCAGCGTGCACTAGGTCTCTTCCTGGGGATAACTCTTGTTCGTCCGAAAGGGGCCCTTAAAGGGGCATACCCACTCACAGGCAAAACTGGCGCGTAATAGGCTAAATAGGTTGCACCTGGCTCCGATCCTAATTAAAACTCCCGGCCGAAACTAGGTCAGCCCGACAGGCAGTCGACGGCTGGTCAGCGTGCACTAGGTCTCTTCCGGGGGATAACTCTTGTTCGTCCGAAAGGGGCCCTTAAAGGGGCATACCCGCTCACTGGGAAATGACTCATACGAGATGAAGGCTAAATAGGCTGCATGCACGGGGCCGACCGTAATTAAAACTCCCGGCCGAAACTAGTTCAGCCCGATGGGCAGTCGACGGCTGGTCAGCGTGCACTTGGTCTCTTCCGGGGGATAACTCTTGTTCGTCCGAAAGGGGCCCTTAAAGGGGCATACCCACTCACAGGCAAAACTGGCGCGTAATAGGCTAAATAGGTTGCACCTGGCTCCGATCCTAATTAAAACTCCCGGCCGAAACTAGATCAGCCCGACAGGCAGTCGACGGCTGGTCAGCGTGCACTAGGTCTCTTCCGGGGGATAACTCTTGTTCGTCCGAAAGGGGCCCTTAAAGGGGCATACCCGCTCACTGGGAAATGACGCATACGAGATGAAGGCTAAATAGGCTGCATGCACGGGGCCGACCGTAATTAAAACTCCCGGCCGAAACTAGTTCAGCCCGATGGGCAGTCGACGGCTGGTCAGCGTGCACTAGGTCTCTTCCGGGGGATAACTCTTGTTCGTCCGAAAGGGGCCCTTAAAGGGGCATACCCATTCACAGGCAAAACTGGCGCGTAATAGGCTAAATAGGCTGCATGCACGGGGCCGACCGTAATTAAAACTCCCGGCCGAAACTAGTTCAGCCCGATGGGCAGTCGACGGCTGGTCAGCGTGCACTAGGTCTCTTCCGGGGGATAACTCTTGTTCGTCCGAAAGGGGCCCTTAAAGGGGCATACCCACTCACAGGCAAAACTGACGCGTAATAGGCTAAATAGGTTGCACCTGGCTCCGATCCTAATTAAACTCCCGGCCGAAACTAGGTCAGCCTGACAGGCAGTCGACGGCTGGTCAGCGTGCACTAGGTCTCTTCCGGGGGATAACTCTTGTTCGTCCGAAAGGGGCCCTTAAAGGGGCATACCTCGCTCACTGGGAAATGACGCATACGAGATGAAGGCTAAATAGGCTGCATGCACGGGGCCGACCGTAATTAAAACTCCCGGCCGAAACTAGTTCAGCCCGATGGGCAGTCGACGGCTGGTCAGCGTGCACTAGGTCTCTTCCGGGGGATAACTCTTGTTCGTCCGAAAGGGGGCCCTTAAAGAGGCATACCCACTCACAGGCAAAACTGGCGCGTAATAGGCTAAATAGGCTGCATGCACGGGGCCGACCGTAATTAAAACTCCCGGCCGAAACTAGTTCAGCCCGATGGGCAGTCGACGGCTGGTCAGCGTGCACTAGGTCTCTTCCGGGGGATAACTCTTGTTCGTCCGAAAGGGGCCCTTAAAGGGGCATACCCACTCACAGGCAAAACTGGCGCGTAATAGGCTAAATAGGTTGCACCTGGCTCCGATCCTAATTAAAACTCCCGGCCGAAACTAGGTCAGCCCGACAGGCAGTCGACGGCTGGTCAGCGTGCACTAGGTCTCTTCCGGGGGATAACTCTTGTTCGTCCGAAAGGGGCCCTTAAAGGGGCATACCCGCTCACTGGGAAATGACGCATACGAGATGAAGGCTAAATAGGCTGCATGCACGGGGCCGACCGTAATTAAAACTCCCGGCCGAAATTAGTTCAGCCCGATGGGCAGTCGACGGCTGGTCAGCGTGCACTAGGTCTCTTCCGGGGGATAACTCTTGTTCGTCCGAAAGGGGCCCTTAAAGGGGCATACCCACTCACAGGCAAAACTGGCGCGTAATAGGCTAAATAGGTTGCACCTGGCTCCGATCCTAATTAAAACTCCCGGCCGAAACTAGGTCAGCCCGACACGCAGTCGACGGCTGGTCAGCGTGCACTAGGTCTCTTCCGGGGGATAACTCTTGTTCGTCCGAAAGGGGCCCTTAAAGGGGCATACCCGCTCACTGGGAAATGACGCATACGAGATGAAGGCTAAATAGGCTGCATGCACGGGGCCGACCGTAATTAAAACTCCCGGCCGAAACTAGTTCAGCCCGATGGGCAGTCGACGGCTGGTCAGCGTGCACTAGGTCTCTTCCGGGGGATAACTCTTGTTCGTCCGAAAGGGGCCCTTAAAGGGGCATACCCACTCACAGGCAAAACAGGCGCGTAATAGGCTAAATAGGTTGCACCTGGCTCCGATCCTAATTAAAACTCCCGGCCGAAACTAGGTCAGCCCGACAGGCAGTCGACGGCTGATCAGCGTGCACTAGGTCTCTTCCGGGGGATAACTCTTGTTCGTCCGAAAGGGGCCCTTAAAGGGGCATACCCGCTCACTGGGAAATGACGCATACGAGATGAAGGCTAAATAGGCTGCATGCACGGGGCCGACCGTAATTAAAACTCCCGGCCGAAACTAGTTCAGCCCGATGGGCAGTCGACGGCTGGTCAGCGTGCACTAGGTCTCTTCCGGGGGATAACTCTTGTTCGTCCGAAAGGGGCCCTTAAAGGGGCATACCCACTCACAGGCAAAACTGGCGCGTAATAGGCTAAATAGGTTGCACCTGGCTCCGATCCTAATTAAAACTCCCGGCCGAAACTAGGTCAGCCCGACAGGCAGTCGACGGCTGGTCAGCGTGCACTAGGTCTCTTCCGGGGGATAACTCTTGTTCGTCCGAAAGGGGCCCTTAAAAGGGCATACCCGCTCACTGGGAAATGACGCATACGAGATGAAGGCTAAATAGGCTGCATGCACGGGGCCGACCGTAATTAAAACTCCCGGCCGAAACTAGTTCAGCCCGATGGGCAGTCGACGGCTGGTCAGCGTGCACTAGGTCTCTTCCGGGGGATAACTCTTGTTCGTCCGAAAGGGGCCCTTAAAGGGGCATACCCATTCACAGGCAAAACTGGCGCGTAATAGGCTAAATAGGCTGCATGCACGGGGCCGACCGTAATTAAAACTCCCGGCCGAAACTAGTTCAGCCCGATGGGCAGTCGACGGCTGGTCAGCGTGCACTAGGTCTCTTCCGGGGGATAACTCTTGTTCGTCCGAAAGGGGCCCTTAAAGGGGCATACCCACTCACAGGCAAAACTGGCGCGTAATAGGCTAAATAGGTTGCACCTGGCTCCGATCCTAATTAAAACTCCCGGCCGAAACTAGGTCAGCCTGACAGGCAGTCGACGGCTGGTCAGCGTGCACTAGGTCTCTTCCGGGGGATAACTCTTGTTCGTCCGAAAGGGGCCCTTAAAGGGGCATACCCGCTCACTGGGAAATGACGCATACGAGATGAAGGCTAAATAGGCTGCATGCACGGGGCCGACCGTAATTAAAACTCCCGGCCGAAACTAGTTCAGCCCGATGGGCAGTCGACGGCTGGTCAGCGTGCACTAGGTCTCTTCCGGGGGATAACTCTTGTTCGTCCGAAAGGGGCCCTTAAAGGGGCATACCCACTCACAGGCAAAACTGGCGCGTAATAGGCTAAATAGGTTGCACCTGGCTCCGATCCTAATTAAAACTCCCGGCCGAAACTAGGTCAGCCCGACAGGCAGTCGACGGCTGGTCAGCGTGCACTAGGTCTCTTCCGGGGGATAACTCTTGTTCGTCCGAAAGGGGCCCTTAAAGGGGCATACCCGCTCACTGGGAAATGACGCATACGAGATGAAGGCTAAATAGGCTGCATGCACGGGGCCGACCGTAATTAAAACTCCCGGCCGAAACTAGTTCAGCCCGATGGGCAGTCGACGGCTGGTCAGCGTGCACTAGGTCTCTTCCGGGGGATAACTCTTGTTCGTCCGAAAGGGGCCCTTAAAGGGGCATACCCACTCACAGGCAAAACTGGCGCGTAATAGGCTAAATAGGTTGCACCTGGCTCCGATCCTAATTAAAACTCCCGGCCGAAACTAGGTCAGCCCGACAGGCAGTCGACGGCTGGTCAGCGTGCACTAGGTCTCTTCCGGGGGATAACTCTTGTTCGTCCGAAAGGGGCCCTTAAAGGGGCATACCCGCTCACTGAGAAATGACGCATACGAGATGAAGGCTAAATAGGCTGCATGCACGGGGCCGACCGTAATTAAAACTCCCGGTCGAAACTAGTTCAGCCCGATGGGCAGTCGACGGCTGGTCAGCGTGCACTAGGTCTCTTCCGGGGGATAACTCTTGTTCGTCCGAAAGGGGCCCTTAAAGGGGCATACCCACTCACAGGCAAAACTGGCGCGTAATAGGCTAAATAGGTTGCACCTGGCTCCGATCCTAATTAAAACTCCCGGCCGAAACTAGGTCAGCCCGACAGGCAGTCGACGGCTGGTCAGCGTGCACTAGGTCTCTTCCGGGGGATAACTCTTGTTCGTCCGAAAGGGGCCCTTAAAGGGGCATACCCGCTCACTGGGAAATGACGCATACGAGATGAAGGCTAAATAGGCTGCATGCACGGGGCCGACCGTAATTAAAACTCCCGGCCGAAACTAGTTCAGCCCGATGGGCAGTCGACGGCTGGTCAGAGTGCACTAGGTCTCTTCCGGGGGATAACTCTTGTTCGTCCGAAAGGGGCCCTTAAAGAGGCATACCCACTCACAGGCAAAACTGGCGCGTAATAGGCTAAATAGGTTGCACCTGGCTCCGATCATAATTAAAACTCCCGGCCGAAACTAGGTCAGCCCGACAGGCAGTCGACGGCTGGTCAGCGTGCACTAGGTCTCTTCCGGGGGATAACTCTTGTTCGTCCGAAAGGGGCCCTTAAAGGGGCATACCCGCTCACTGGGAAATGACGCATACGAGATGAAGGCTAAATAGGCTTCATGCACGGGGCCGACCGTAATTAAAACTCCCGGCCGAAACTAGTTCAGCCCGATGGGCAGTCGACGGCTGGTCAGCGTGCACTAGGTCTCTTCCGGGGGATAACTCTTGTTCGTCCGAAAGGGGCCCTTAAAGGGGCATACCCACTCACAGGCAAAACTGGCGCGTAATAGGCTCAATAGGCTGCATGCACGGGGCCGACCGTAATTAAAACTCCCGGCCGAAACTAGTTCAGCCCGATGGGCAGTCGACGGCTGGTCAGCGTGCACTAGGTCTCTTCCGGGGGATAACTCTTGTTCGTCCGAAAGGGGCCCTTAAAGGGGCATACCCACTCACAGGCAAAACTGGCGCGTAATAGGCTAAATAGGTTGCACCTGGCTCCGATCCTAATTAAAACTCCCGGCCGAAACTAGGTCAGCCCGACAGTCAGTCGACGGCTGGTCAGCGTGCACTAGGTCTCTTCCGGGGCATACCCGCTCACTGGGAAATGACGCATACGAGATGAAGGCTAAATAGGCTGCATGCACGGGGCCGACCGTAATTAAAACTCCCGGCCGAAACTAGTTCAGCCCGATGGGCAGTCGACGGCTGGTCAGAGTGCACTAGGTCTCTTCCGGGGGATAACTCTTGTTCGTCCGAAAGGGGCCCTTAAAGGGGCATACCCACTCACAGGCAAAACTGGCGCGTAATAGGCTAAATAGGTTGCACCTGGCTCCGATCCTAATTAAAACTCCCGGCCGAAACTAGGTCAGCCCGACAGGCAGTCGACGGCTGGTCAGCGTGCACTAGGTCTCTTCCGGGGGATAACTCTTGTTCGTCCGAAAGGGGCCCTTAAAGGGGCATACCCGCTCACTGGGAAATGACGCATACGAGATGAAGGCTAAATAGGCTGCATGCACGGGGCCGACCGTAATTAAAACTCCCGGCCGAAACTAGTTCAGCCCGATGGGCAGTCGACGGCTGGTCAGCGTGCACTAGGTCTCTTCCGGGGGATAACTCTTGTTCGTCCGAAAGGGGCCCTTAAAGGGGCATACCCACTCACAGGCAAAACTGGCGCGTAATAGGCTAAATAGGTTGCACCTGGCTCCGATCCTAATTAAAACTCCCGGCCGAAACTAGGTCAGCCCGACAGGCAGTCGACGGCTGGTCAGCGTGCACTAGGTCTCTTCCGGGGGATAACTCTTGTTCGTCCGAAAGGGGCCCTTAAAGGGGCATACCCGCTCACTGGGAAATGACGCATACGAGATGAAGGCTAAATAGGCTGCATGCACGGGGCCGACCGTAATTAAAACTCCCGGCCGAAACTAGTTCAGCCCGATGGGCAGTCGACGGCTGGTCAGCGTGCACTAGGTCTCTTCCGGGGGATAACTCTTGTTCGTCCGAAAGGGGCCCTTAAAGGGGCATACCCACTCACAGGCAAAACTGGCGCGTAATAGGCTAAATAGGTTGCACCTGGCTCCGATCCTAATTAAAATTCCCGGCCGAAACTAGGTCAGCCCGACAGGCAGTCGACGGCTGGTCAGCGTGCACTAGGTCTCTTCCGGGGGATAACTCTTGTTCGTCCGAAAGGGGCCCTTAAAGGGGCAAACCCGCTCACTGGGAAATGACGCATACGAGATGAAGGCTAAATAGGCTGCATGCACGGGGCCGACCGTAATTAAAACTCCCGGCCGAAACTAGTTCAGCCCGATGGGCAGTCGACGGCTGGTCAGCGTGCACTAGGTCTCTTCCGGGGGATAACTCTTGTTCGTCCGAAAGGGGCCCTTAAAGGGGCATACCCACTCACAGGCAAAACTGGCGCGTAATAGGCTAAATAGGTTGCACCTGGCTCCGATCCTAATTAAAACTCCCGGCCGAAACTAGGTCAGCCCGACAGGCAGTCGACGGCTTGTCAGCGTGCACTAGGTCTCTTCCGGGGGATAACTCTTGTTCGTCCTAAATACCTTGTATGTTTCAACCTATGTTCTAAACTTTCTAAATAGGATGAAAAGGCTGTTAAATATGCTAAATAGGATGTATGTTTCAACCTATGTACTAAATAGGCTAAATAGGATAAATAGGCTGAAAAGGCTGTTAAATAGTCAAAAATAGGATATATGTTTCAACCTATATACTCAATAGGCTAAATAGGCTAAATAGGCTAAATAGGCTGAAAATGCTGTTAAATAGGCTAAATAGGCTAAATATGCAAAATAGGATGTATGTTTCAACCTATTTACTAAATAGGCTAAATAGGCTGTTAAAAAGGCTAAATCGGCTAAATAGGATGCATGTTTCAACCTATGTACTAAATAGGCTTAATAGGCTAAATAGGCTGAAAATGCTGTTAACTATGTACTTAATAGGCTAAATAGGCTGAAAATGCTGTTAAATAGGCTAAATATGCTAAATAGGATGTATGTTTCAACCTATGTACTAAATAGGCTAAATAGGCTAAATAGGCTGAAAAGGCTGTTAAATAAGATAAATAGGCTAAAATAGGCTAAACATGCTACATAGGCTGAAAATGCTGTTAAATTGGCTAAATAGGCTAAATAGGATGTATGTTTCCACCTATTTAATAAATAGGCTAAATAGGCTAAAATAGGCTAAAAAGGCTGAAGAGGCTGTTAAATTGGCTAAATAGGCTAAATAGGATGTTTGTTTCAACCTATGTACTAAATAGGCTAAATAGGCTGAAAATGCTGTTAACTATGTACTTAATAGGCTAAATAGGCTGAAAATGCTGTTAAATAGGCTAAATATGCTAAATAGGATGTATGTTTCAACCTATGTACTAAATAGGCTAAATAGGCTAAATAGGCTGAAAAGGCTGTTAAATAGGCTAAATAGGCTTAAATAGGCTAAACATGCTAAAAAGGCTGAAAATGCTGTTAAATAGGCTAAATAGGCTAAATAGGATGTATGTTTCAACCTATTTACTAAATAGGCTAAATAGGCTAAAATAGGCTAAAAAGGCTGAAGAGGCTGTTAATTTGGCTAAATACGCTAAATAGGATGTCTGTTTCAACCTATGTACTAAATAGGCTTAATAGGCTAAATAGGCTGAAAATGCTTTTAACTATGTACTTAATAGGCTAAATAGGCTGAAAATGCTGTTAAATAGGTTAAATATCCTAAATAGGATGTATGTTTCAACCTATGTACTAAATAGGCTAAATAGGCTAAATAGGCTAAATAGGCTGAAAAGGCTGTTAAATAGGCTAAATAGGCTAAAATAGGCTAAACATGCTAAATAGGCTGAAAATGCTGTTAAATAGGCTAAATAGGCTAAATAGGATGTATGTTTCAACCTATTTACTAAATAGGCTAAATAGGCTAAAATAGGCTTAAAAGGCTGAAGAGGCTGTTAAATTGGCTAAATAGGCTAAATAGGATGTTTGTTTCAACCTATGTACTAAATAGGCTAAATAGGCTAAATAGGCTAAATAGGTTGAAAAAGCGTTTAAATAGGCTAAATAGGCAAATCATGCTAAATAGGCTGAAAATGCTGTTAAATAGTCTAAATAGGCTAAATAGGATGTATGTTTCAACCTATGTACTAAATAGGCTAAATAGGCTAAAAAGGCTGAAGAGGCTGTTAAATTGGCTAAATAGGCTAAATAGGATGTTTGTTTCAACCTATGTACTAAATAGGCTAAATAGGCTAAATAGGCTAGATAGGCTAACTTCACACACGTTTTATTTATCGAATTAAGTGCATATCTAAACTATTTCGCACCTCACTTCATTTCAATTACGGTGTTATTATCGAGAACGAATAGAACAAAGTCGCGATTTTTCACACATTCCGATGTACTCGCCTTTTTCCATTCAAACCGGAAGTGACGTCACAAATCTTCCATTGTTCAAGCTCTAACGAACCGGCGTTATAAAACTTAGGATGTATTATCTATCGAAACTTTAGTTAGAAAAATTGATGGAAAATGGAATATGACAGAGATTATGATGAGTTTTCCGTTCAATCGTACATGTATGAGTCAGAATTTAGCGACAATCTGTCAGATTTTTGTATGATTCTAACTCGGACAGCGAGGTTAATTTTGTCGATGCTCAAGGCAACCATTGTGTTCGGAACACTGATTAGTAAATGCATAACTGTGTTTCATGCACGTGTCGGGGGAAAAATACTTTTTTGATTGTTATTCTACAGTACAAGCTTGTTGAATATGACTTGGTTACACAAAGCATTGGTAATAATAAAAAAATAAAACGGATACTTGTACCGGTTCTGATTAGGAAGGTATGTTAATATTTCTAAGTACATGAATTTTAATTTAAAACATTGTTTCCAGAAGTAATAAAATAGTTTCAGTGTGAACACTTATATTAATTCATTTATAAATACAACTTCCGTTATAATCACGTGATAATCAAAACAATAGCATGGTGTAGGTCCAAGTGGGCAGAGTCGGACATTTGTGGGGCATGGAGATGCATCCCTTGGTTAGCTAAGCCGTAGCACTGGTCTGATAGTAATACATTTTATGATTGTTTGTTGATATAATTGGACTTGGGCTAATCTCTTATCTCTGAAACCATACTGTGTCTGCAATAATCAACTGTGATATATCCACAGATAAGGCACATTTCAACAGCCAAATAGCCATAAACTCCATGACACTCTGTTTGGACTAATAAACAACATTGGTAACTGGTGTCAATTTGACTGGTAGCCATGGCAATTTTTGAAACGTAAGAAACTTAGAAATCAATCATAATGTCTATGTTTATATTGTTTTCTGAGGCTATTAAAAACTGGACATTCGAGTAAGAAATGAAAGTGACCTTTGAGATCGTTACATTGCTTACATTAAAACAGCTTGAGAAGTTGAAATATTGTTCAACTTGTATTTATGAAAGTACGCACAAAGTAAATTTAATTTTCGGCTAATTATAGGTGTTAACCTTTGATCGGCGTATACTATGTTTTAAGGTTATGCATATAATTGTATGAACCAATGGCCGTGGTGTCAAAATTATGTAGGAGCGAACGTCCACTTTGTCAAAATAAGCGTAAGAGCGATTGTCCGTGGGAGCGATTGTTCGGATACCCATTACAGAGAAATGCCAAGCTGTTTTTGTTTATGAAATCAATAAATTGTTCTAATAATTACAATTCATGCACAAAACCCTCCTCAATTTACATTTTTATCTGAATATTTCAATATTACATAATGAATGGTGTTAGTAAATAATATTACTATTTTTAGTAATACTATTCCAATTCCATTTTAAAATATCTCTTAATAATATGTGTAATAGTAATTTATTTGAGTTAAAAATCAGTACAAGAATGTTATTTTTGATACTTTGTTGATTAGTAAGCTGTAGCCTAGCTTATTTATTTATCAAATGAAATGTATTTGTCCTTTTTAATCGCTGTTCTACTGATTAACCTATTTATAATAAGAGAAAGATTGTAATTAATTGTTTGTAACTAAGCCGTAAACACATACATGCGTATGATATATTATTAATCCATTTCTTACGAGTAACATCATCCTTGGCAAAACCGAAAAGTCCATTGTTTCCCTTATCCGCACGTTCTTTGCACCCGAAAAACACACACACTGACAGTCGAATAACGATTGTCGTGCAAAAAAAAACACACACACAGAAAAAGCACACGTTTTTAATAAAACTTGTATAAAAAAGTGTATTAACATAGCACGACATTAATGTCAAAGTTGACACCGAGCGCCAGTGTTCAGGCTTCGATCCGTAATAACACTGGACGAGTTTCCGTGTCATGCGCGTTGAGTGAATGTGACGTCACAACCAAAATAGCTGGCGGAAATACCCGGGCGGTTTACGGAAAACAAGATCATCATTTAAAGTATCATAATAGTTTTTGCCATTGCTCTTGATGATACCACTCGTTTTAGAATACACATATTTATAAAATAGCATTTTTCGTTATAAAATCGGCATTTGACCTTTAAGTGCTTTCAATTTACATAAATACATACGTAATTTACCATGTTCAAAGTATTCACACCTTATAGAACGCCATCACCTAACAAATGATTAAAAATAACCCGACATGCGACTGGCGGTCTAAAAGCTTCGTGTCCACAGGGATAAGAGTAATGTCGGTTCGAGAATGTTCTCATTATTTAATAATAATAATAATAATAAAATCTTTATTTAAAGAAGATAGACTTGTTAAGAAATACATCAGATGAAATTACATAATATGCAATTTTTATAATACATTTCTTATTTTTAACAAGGTCTTCTTACAATATACAATTTACAACAAATACATCATATTTCATCTTGAGCAATAAGAACAAAACATAAAGAATCATATATGCATGCACATATAATGATATATATTATAATTAAAAACAAATGACAGACATAAAACTACAATTACCATTTATGCAAGAAAAGTATTTAAACATTTAACTAATGTTATTTACTAAAACAACATGAAGCATGTTCAGTTTATTTCATAAAGTGTGGAAGAAAGATAAGCTTTTAATTTTTTCTTAAATGTAATTTAATTGTATGATTGACGTACAGATTGGGGTAACGAATTCCAAATTGTTTTGCTACGATTGTTTGAAATAGTTTGTTTTGGGTATTCGCACTAGCTTTAAATCCTCCTTTTCGCAAGATCGCAAGTTATAGTGACTATTTTGTGAAGGTGTCAAAAGGTCACGTATGTATGTTGGGGTTTGATTATGAAATGCTTTACGCATTTTAAGGGTTAAATATGGTTTTATTTTTTGCAAATTTTATCATTTGTAAATTTACATTGTAAAATTAATTATGTCATCGTTTTTATTATTTAAAGAAACTTGCTCACAGATTGTCGGCATTTTTTCACAAATAAAATAAAATAAAGAACACTTAACATCAGGAAGCGAAATAAAACCAATTGCGTGGGTTCATACTGAACATACACGTTCGCTTATGAGTAATCATCATTAGAAATAGATACAATTATGAAGCGTTATAAAAACAGACCTATTCCTGTTTTCTTCGTTGTTTGCATGTGTAGAAAAAAATCAGTATGGCGAAGTGGTTAATACGTTAGCTTTGAATCTATTGGATTGTGATTCGAGCCTAGGTAGGGACAAATGTTTCCTTTTTGTTTTTTCAATATTTTTATACTGGAGCTCCGATGTTTACATTTTATTAATTGAAATAATTGAATGACGAACTTCAAAAAAGTCCCTTTAACGGAAGATATAATCATAATTTTGAATTGTTTTTCTGTATAAGTCAATGAATCAAGAGGTCTGGTAATAAACTTTTTTGTGGCAGATGGCGTCCAACAAGAATGTCAGTTTTTTTAAAACGTCCAAGAACTGTAAATTAAAAATGTTCACACATGGTAACAAAAACGCTAAGCAGTGAAGGTCATACTTTGCAGCATAGCATTTCGACATTCATTTAGATTTATTCTTCATATCTATGTAAAAAATTGAGGAGAAACTTAGTATTTATTAATTGATATTAATTATATACGTACGCGTTCTGTCGATGCTGATTATAAACTTTTCCCTTTTAAATTTAAAACACACTGCAATCACCGTTCTTCTGAAACATAAACCAAATAGAAACTCGGTTGATACAATGAAAAGTTTCAACAACGGTCTAACAAATTTGTGTTAACCCACTTGCGGCCAAAATGCATTGTGTCTCTAGGTGTAACTTCTCAACTTAAGCGCGTTGTATGATGGGAAATATGTAGTGCTATTTTCATTTAAGGTTACATTCCACACAATCATTGTGTGTCCGTTTGTGATTCATTCCTCATTAGTGCCTACTTTCTTCTAGTTTAAATTCCATTGCCTTTGGGGGGGAATTTTTACTTTTTTTGGAGTTAACTTAATTTTTGAATGTTTATTGCAAAAATGTTTATCATAATGTTCATTCGTTTTTTCCATGAACTAAAAATTGCGAGTATCCTTTAAGGTTGCATTTCGCTAAATTATGTTGTTTCCGTTCGTGGTCTATATTTCTAAAGAGTTGCTATTCTCTTCCGGTTTTAAATCTTTTTCTCGAACCCCATGCCTTTTGTGGCTATTTCCCGTATTCAATGTGCGTCTGCAACCTTATGGTCATTGCATTGGGAACTACGTTGAAAGATGAACGTTTGTGGTGCGCTTATTGAAATACTGTGCATTTTGTCTAAATATTATTCCGAAACCCTGTTTTCCAAGGATGCTTGCATATCGGCGAAAAGGGTTTTTGCATTATATATATTTTCTTTATTTAAGTTTTAAAGAAAAATATTCATCGTTACATTGATACTAGACTTGCACAATCTGCAACAAAGAAAAGGCAGGAAAACAGCCTTAAAAGTTGGCCTTTTTATAATGGGACCCTATGGGAATCCGATTTAGCGTTAATCAACTTTACGCAAAAATATCCAGAGACACTTCTATAAAACGTTCGCAAAATCACCATACTGTAAACTTAAGTTTTCAAATGCTTATCCACCGGATATGATAAATAAACACTCTTATTATTTAAACATATCAATGCTTCTATATATATGCTTGCACATACATGTATAAAACACGGTTATAGTGTTGGTTGTTCATACAATTTGAACCGTATCGCGTTTAAAACATGTCGTTTTATAAAATTGCAATATAGTGTTCTTGTTTAGAAATAATTTCAGTTTTCCACGGATTTATCTTAATGTTTGCATATGTGCTGATGTACCTGTATACAGTCACGTATTGACGTTACGTTTTGTTTAGAATGGTCGGAATGTGAATGATAAGAATGCAGTACTTTGTAAACAATAGTAAGCACATAGAGCGTAGTATTGCGTGCTTTGTTTCAATTCAGTTGCATTTGAAGATAGTTTTCCCTTCACAGGAGGTAAATAGCAATAGTGTACTTGATGTTCAAAGTATAAATACGATGGCGACAATGCGATAGTACGATGGCGATAATGCGAGAACGCGATAGTACGATGACGACAATGCGACAGTGCGATGACGACAGTGCGACACTACGATGGCGACAGTGCGATTGTACGATGGCGACGATGCGAGAATGCGAGAACGCGATAATACGATGACGACAGTGCGACAAAACGATGACGACAGTGCGACAATACGATGGCGACGGTGCGATAGTACGATGGCGAGAATGCGAGACACGATAGTACGATGGCGACAATACGATGACGACAGTGCGACAATACGATGGCGAGAATGCGATGATACAATGGCGACAGTACGATATGACTATCGCATTGTCGCCATCGCACTATCGCACTGTCGCAATCTTATTGTCGCACTGTCGCATTGTCGTCATCGTACTTTCGCGTTTTTGCATTCTCGCCATCGTACTATCGCATTGTCGCCATCGTATTGTCACACTGTCGTCATCGTATTGTCGCCTTCGTACTATAATCGCGTTCTCGCATTCTCGCACTCTGGATTTAAATGAGTAACCACGATGGCCCTAACGGAATTCCGTAAATCACAGAGACAACACTCTTAGATGATTCAACAAAGCCTGTTTTATACGATACACGTTGAATTACTACAAACTAAAATACGTTTTCCAATGCTTTGTTTATACTGTCACTTAAGGTTAAAACACTTAATTAATATAATTCTGAATACCTGAATGCCATCCTATACCATTTGTACCCGATTAACCCCAACCATTATTTTAAGCAATTTCAATTAATCAAATCGCACTTATTGTAAAGGATAGTTATATTTTTGAAGTCATGTTGTTTGCTATTTATTCTTTGTAAGTTTCCATATACAGTCGATCCTATTTTAACACACATTGAAACAATTCTTCCGTCCGGAGCAGTGATAGAACAGCGAAATACATTTTCGAACATATGTGTAACATAATGATTCATAGCAGCTTAAGACCAAATGTTATCTTCATGCAAGTTTGTGCCCTTAACGAAAAATAATTACTATATGTCGTACAATAGGAGTGTTAAACTAAATAAATTACAAATAGCTCATCTGTGAAAAATTGTGGTACTTTGCAAAATGGACACTGCTTACGACAAAACAATATTGTCACTACACTTTAAGAAATTTAGGTGCGACAAAGAAACATATGCATGTATAGTACTATTAGAACATCATAATAGTTATTACATCTAATAAAAGGCAAAACTTGTGGACGTTCATTTTGTTTACCAAAAACAAAACTTGTTTTAGAGAAAAACTTGCTTATTTATTTACACCCATTCTGGTGAAACCTCTAACAAAATATAACTGGCATGTCTTTATCAAAGTAACTAATTATCACATACAACGTGTGTGATCCAAAGACATAATGTATTTCAGATAGAACATGTTGACACATTCTATAAACGGTAGTGAATTATTTTAACTCCTTTGTTAAAACATCTTCATTCCTGAAACATCTATTCAGAATATTTAACAGTTAAAACTAGTGTTCACGGGTTAAAAACAATTTTGTAGCATGAATTAGAAATGTTTTACTATTTTCACCAATTTTAAGTCAGCGCCTTTAATACCCATTCGTACAAAACTGGCCATGTCGAGTATGTGAAGCAGATAATTGATTTAAAATTGCAAACGCTTAATATCTTTTGAACACCAATAGTTGTGTACTTAGCCATAAAAATAATCGAATGAGTTTAAATAATTACAAGCTTCGTGCTATAGAATATGTATAGAAATCAACTGATTGAATAGACCCAAAGAGGCAATAGCTATATAAGGAGACAAATATCATTTAATTATGACATGCGATTTACATACAGGTATATGTTGTCATTCTTGCACAAGTATAATCGCACCTAACAAAAATGTAAAAATTCATATGACCATAACATGACATCAGACATAAAATAAGCCTAGGAGGTTTTTATACATCTTTACTGCTTTGAGTTAAGACACGGTATATGAATCTGTTTATTTTCAGTTAATGTTCAACTACATACAGTATACAGTTTTCCAAATTGCCGTAAACAGAAGTTGAGAATTTAACGATCAATACACGACACTCGCATTTGAAATTATTCAATAAGCACATTAATTTCGCCATTGCTTGGCACAAAACCCAAACCTTAACAAATATGTGTACAACGACCTTGTATTCAACCGCAATAAAATATGGAGAACAGTAAGATTAAGTTGACGCCACATCAATATATTATTGATATATGACCTTTAAAATCTCATCTTAACATGATAGGAATTGCATATCCATGCCAAATACCGGTAATGTATTTACCAGTGGGGTGTTAGTCAATGATTTTTAAATGAATTATGTCTTGCAGTCATAGCGCACTTCTTTTTACCAGATATATGCTATGTAAATTTAACGCATCAAACACATACTAAAGTTTTTAATTGTTCCTGTTTTTTTTTATATAAATCGCTTGCTTAATAAACCTATGTTTCATTAGAATTTTTATTTTCGCCGATATGTATTATGTTCAAGTAGACTTAAACAGAAAAATACGAATGTCCACAATGAATATTTAAATTAAGTGACCCAAATTGAGCTGGCGATCTCTTTGAACAAAACTATATTATGCAAATCACTCACATTTAACAGGAGAACATGCGTGTATTTATTAAAATAGCTTTAAACATTTAAATAATATATTCCTGTAATGAAATTGTGTTGCATTGGATATATATTTTAAATTGTAAAAGACACGTTTGAATGCTCTTTGTAAATTTAATGGCATTGGATTACTAAATAATTTCGTTGTATATAAAAATAATAGAAAATCAATAGGGTGGATTCAAAAACGGACTGTTAACCCATATTTTTGTTAATCCTATAAATACAGGCTATGAACCGTAAATATCGTCTATTGGAAATCAATATGATTTCAACGCAAGCTTGTTATCTAACTGTCTCATATCAATGAAGAACTTTGTTGATACATAAGTAAATGAACAGCTTTTACGCCATCTTGAAAATCCAGTATTTTTTAAAGTTTCGACCTGTACGAATTATTAATAATTTGGAATATAAATGAAATCACAATACACCGATCCCTAATTGCTTAATAATCGTTAATCAAAACTGCATGACACTTTTTCTGAGAGACAGTTTTGTGTTGTTTGTGAGTTTGTTCAAAAGAAATTATGGTGTTTGTCTATTGCAATATAACCGAATATTGTGTAAACATGTGTTTTCTATTTGGCTTCTCTCTACATAGTCATGTTTTTGCATTCCATTACTAATATTTGAAATATCTGAAATTCGATACAAGTGAAATGTAAAATATACTTATTAAATTATGCTGATGTCAAATAAGCATTTAATGAACTATAGCTTAGTCTTATTAGTTGTAAATTGTCCCGCGTATTTTGGAATGTATTTATAATAATATACATTTAAAATTACAATTTCGTGCGGATGTCGTGTGATTCATGTCATCAAAACTACATATTCGAATAACAAGAACGTCAATAGGGACATAAACCATATTTGGTAATGTTTTAAATTTATAATACTAATTATCAAACATATTTTCCCTGTTTTTTTTTTAAATTCAATTACCTTTTTGTCAATTTTCTATAAGACTTCCGCATGAAAACAAAAACGTGTTTATTTACCAGTGTTGTTTTATACTGTAAAGAACGTTCGTTGTGTTGCTTGTGACAATTTTTTTAATTGTTATCAAAATGAAAACAATTATTTATTCGAATGTGAATTTAAGGTTTTAAACGGACGTTTAATGAAGTTTCACATAAAGATCTGCTTTTGTTTTTGTAACAAATTATTCACACATTATGTTTAATAGTCCCCTGTAAACATGATTTGATTCTACTAACTCGACCGATCGAAAATGTTAAATCATAATCTTGTAATTATAATAAAGCATTAGAGTTCCGATGTTGAAATCTAGCAATTTTATAAATACAAACATAAAATAAACCCCTATTATATTCTGTAAAAATTACTCTATGTACTTGGTAAATTGAATGTTATAAACAACGATTGATTGAAAATTCGTTATTAAAAATTGCATTTATGTTATTCGTAATAATACGGATTTGCATCGCAAATTAAAGGTTCATGTTCTTTCATCAGTTACCAAAATAGGGATTTATTTAACAGTTTCAGAAATGTAAAACTTTAAGAACACATGCTTAGATCAATGACATGTTTAGAGAAATCATGTTAATACTTAAAGACACGACCAACAATTTACATAAGTATAAACTTAACAAAATTGTACTTGAACATTACTCTCATGCATTTAGAAAAGTAGCAAAAAGCTTAAAATATAAAACATGCAAACTTTTATTACCAAGTGTCAATTAAACACGTAATTTTACGTGAATTTCCAGAAACGTCTTATACAGTATAGGAACAGTTGACAGTCTGTGGCAGTTAAACTTATAACCGGTTAATAAACAAACGGAAACATATGGAACGCCATAACTGTCTTGTGTCGTTCTAATTCAAATATTGTAGCCTTTTCATATTCCAAAAGTAGGTCGATATCTTCAATAGTAGTTCCACCATATTCTGACAGGTAACATTTCAAAATGAAATGCTATTGTTTCAGAGAGACAATTCCATTACATTTAAATATTGTTTCATCACATTCTTAGTCGGGGGTTATTTTGCCAAAAGAGTGTATTTGTATCTCAAGCTGTTATTAATATGCTAAAATATCGTTTTATTATGAAATATTTCAATATTTCTTTTATTAGTTAATTGGTCAGTGAACTTTCCGCAACACTATGTTATTATATAAATAGACGAATCTTAATGTTGAAATACCATTTACGCACGTGCTCTGACCATGTGAACATGTAAAATATACATTTTGAAGAGGCTTTTTTGAGATATCCTAAAACTTCAACCGGTCTGTTCATTCTCGTTTTTTATGAAAATTTCGTCTCTGTTGTATAAAAAAGTAGCCGAAATTAAAAATTGCTGAAGTATTGCACAAATGGTACATTTCCGCTTGAACGATATTAAAGTGTTTTGTTTTATGTTTTAAACCAGATGCTTCAGAAAAGGCACAACAAAGAATACAACAAATCGTTCGCCTTTCACAGCAAAAACAAATGGAGGCAAGGATCGCATGGACGAAATTCGTACAGGACAAACAGTCGGTTCAAAATTGATATTTAGAACACTATTACTACATCTACAATATCTTTGAGCCACCCAGATCTAAGGGGGGGGGGCCGGGGGCATGCCCCCCCCCCCCCGAATTTTTTGTTTGTTTCAAATAACAATGTATACAGTATACTATAGATTGTTCATATTTCTTTTAATGACAACAAGCACATGTCACATATCATAATATACGACACATCACAATTTTCATAGTAATAGAGATATTTTCATACAACACATTTTTAACAACATGGCAACATGAATGGCATGTAAAATATAAGCATACATCTCATTCACAAAATGCATTGCAAACAAATCCTGCTATATACAGAGAACAACGTCATGACATGTATCATTATTATTTCATTATTATTCTGCGCTGTTTTTTACCAGCCCGTGGGTTTGTAGATCACTTTAAAGTCAACATCTTTGCAGTCTTTTCCTTCAATTGAGATTTTCATGAGATGTTCCAAATTTTTTACAGTCAAACAATTTCTTAGATCAGTTTTGATTACATTCTGCCTACTGAACCCTCGTTCACAATCAACTGTAGACACTGGGGATACTAACAACCTTTAATTAAACTTTAATTGCAACCGCGCGTGTTTTTCACGTTTTCCTTTGATTAAAATACGCCGCTGTTAGTTTACATAGTGTGTGAGTAAAACGATCAAATTAATTAATTATCACCTTTTCATTTCAATCGAAAATCGGCAGAAAGTTGTAACATCAACGACATAGAACTAATTATTTAATTATCACTCTTTAATTTAGATCGAAAGTCAGCTTGGAAATTATTAATTTACTGTCATGCTTATTTTCATTTTTAATCTTATAATACGACATTTGCGACCGGCCGCTATTTTGTTTGCAGACGACAATATTAACTGTGTATTCAAAGCTCTACCCATTTTTACGTTTCATTCAACGTCATTTCATGTGTAAGCGAGCTCAGTTTTGATTGGCCAGCTACCATGTGCACTTCAATAATAATAAGGTAAAGCGATGTCTCGATACAGGTGCAGACCGGTTTTCGTTCACTGTTCAAATTGCGAATACTTTCATTGAAACAAAGAGAAAATTATAGAAAACCAGTTTCGGGTTTAAATGGCGGCTGTTTTCAATGAAATTTTACGAGATTTAAGCATTTTCGCAAATCGGATTTTTCTTGAGCCAAATTCTCAATATTTTCGCAAATGGCTCAAGTGGCGAACGACAGCGCGAGCTACTTCTACTGAGTCTACTACTACTAGGGCTGCTGCTGCTTCTGCTGCTACTACTACTGCATGAACACCAACAATAACAACGACTACTACTACTACTACTATTATTGTGCGCATTTTAATATGAAGTTTAACCAGTAAGAAACAAACGATTTTGCCCGTTTGTTTAAACAAGCAATATAAAAGCAATACATAACAAAGAATTAAACATTCGTTATTAGTTATGATCTTATTTTATTTTATATTGTTGTACATATACAGAGAGAAATCAAGCATATAATGATCGGTTTTGGCATGACCAGAACATTTGAAATGATAATTGCAACAATTATTTAAACTTCCAGCATATTATAAAACGAATAATAAAAAATATAGTGCATGTGTTTTCTTGAATAAAACTTAACGGACATTGCGTGTTGATTTATATATTAAGGATAATACAAACCTATCACCGGTTATATGCTTTAACGATGGTATTGTGATGTTTAAATGCATGTTTTCGTGTACATTATGGAACTGATTTGTGTATGCAGTTTTATTGCGAAAGGAATTCATATCAACATATCTAATATAATCATCCCCTCCTTGAAAAGTATTAAAAGGCAGCACAAAACAACATATATAAAAATATGATGTCATACTTTAACACAAACAGATTGTTAAACAGAACATAATTTTATTACACAAAAACTTGACAGTTTCTACTGTTAAACATATTGATAATACAAAATACAAAAATATAGTAACGACACACTATTTCTGATTTGTAGGAATGTAGTGATCGCAGTTGTAAATCTAGTGTAAATGTGGTGTTCTTGATGTAAAATGATGTTTTACAATTCAATTAACTATTATATGTATTTAAACTGAGTGATTGAATTTTGGTTATTTTGCAATTCTGTCGGCGGAATTGCGGTATTTTGTAAAAAATGACTTGTAGTCAGTGGTACAATTTAAATTGATCTACCCAAACAGTGCTGTGACATGTTTTGTGTAATGATTTATATACTCGAACATGAAACTATGAACATTCAAGACGTTTATAGCAAAACTATATTTTTACCAATATGTAGAATTAATCTAAAAATATATGGCTTATATAGTTATTGTTAGTTTTATCAGTCGTATTTATTAAATAAAATAACATAACTGTGATGTAAAGCATTTTCTGTATTTTTTTCCTTGCATTTAATATGTATGAGTGTACATAGGCTTACAGACTACTAGTATTAAAAACTTGTATGAACGATTATATATACATCTGACACAAGTATACATTTCGAAGTTTTAATGCAAAAGGGCATGTTACATTAAAATAAAAGCTAAAACACGTTCAGTAACCATATTGTTTAATTTTACTGTTTACATAATAATTTTATTTATTACTAGCAGACACATAAAAAACACACCTATACTTGAAAAAAGTCACACAAAAACTATAGCAAAGCACTTTAATTTCACCACACAATAATTATTGTTTGACACAAAGGAAATCCTTTTTTATATAAAACATATTCTTTGGAAATGTTTATCTACTCGTAATTAAGGTACATTCATATTATAATACGAGTATTTGACATAGCATACTATTTATGGAAGAAGGCATGATTAGAAACTTCTTTACAAAACAGCACGATCAACGACGACATATGAGCGACACAGCGTTCCATAATTATTTATGTCGACAGCGGCGGCGATCGAACAAAGACAATATTGATTTTCGTTCAAATTACATAACCGAGTGGGTAGCTCAATTGTACCTGACGAAAGCATTCAAATACCCTTTTCACCTACTTGACACCCGATACATATGTTTTGAATAAAGCACAGGTTGAGATGTGGATTTTTTTCAAATCATTAATAAAAAGATAATTTAAGCTTCATTTTGGGAAAACAGTGCTGATGCATATGCATTTATTGTCATCCCAGTACCAGAGACTGTCTTTAAACGAAAAAAAACATAAAATCAGAAAGTGTCGTCCTTGATTAGCTTGTGCGCATTGCACAGTCTGCTCAGTGTGCACAGGCTAATCTTATTTGACATGCATTAAGCTCCCTGAAAGCAACCAATATGTACAGATTTAAATGATAAACACTCGACTGGCAAATGTCGTCTTACAAGCTGGTTAACACTAATGATTAAATACACACACTGCAATTGTAGAGCAGACGCTCCTAGCATTCGTCGTCTGCATAAATTTACTGCAGGTATTGGAGACAGGCAGTGGTTATCGTTCCTAGCATAGTAGACTTGCCGTTATCGTTCCTAGCGTAGCTAAAGCAGACTGACTTGCAAAACTTCCTCTCTACCTTAGTCGTGAGCCAGCGCTCACAACTAAAACTACACCTCCCTCATAAACAAAAAAGATAAAACCTGGGAAAACCTTTGCATGGTAATGTGTCGGGGTATTAAACCGGTATAATTTCAAAACAATCCTCATAAATAAGAATTAACCTTTAATGATAATACAAACCATCTCATAAAACAAATCATGCTACAAAATCTTATGGAATATAATTGTTGACGGTTTTATATTTAAGCAAAATCTAACTCAGCACTTAATTCTATTGCAAAATATGAAGTCGAAATTTTCTAATGCAATCATTATAAACAAGCGTAAGAATGTGTCAACATAAAAAAATTTGAAGGGAGTACAAACTCAAATGTTAGTGACGAAGGTATAATGAACACAAAACAACGATAGTTTTCCACTCTATTCACATATGATTGAATTTCATATCCAAAGAATCAATACAAAACTTGAACCTCTTATGCATCTTGAAATACATCTTTTAATTATACATATTACAATAATTATGCAAGCGAAGTACGATAATTATACAAACGTAATGTACCTATGTCGAAAACTTCAGCGTTGACTTGCTGATAATGAAACAGTGCAAACCCTTTAGACCGGACATCCCCGGAGCCGAGAGGAAATTCCGGTTAAGAGAGGATTCCGGTTTAGAGAGGAAATTATTTTTTTTCTACTTTCAGAACGTCAATTACATAGCCTAATGTGGAAAAACACACACATTTTTAGTCTTAGTTACCTAAATTGCCAATTTAATAATCAAAATTAATATCCAAATGCAACTGCTTCAAGGACTATGCAAATCATCATTTTGTATGACACTTAACTAGATAATTAATTGAATTGAAATAAACAATTCAAAATAAAATTGCATTTAAGTTTTCTAAATTTAGAACAGCTTCCTACATCAAAAACAAAACACATTAATAACCCTATGTTTGTTATCAGTAGTTATAATCAGTAGTATCACTTTTATTGATCAATATGTACATCACAAACCAAGTCTCTTTTCAATTGTTTTGCGATTTTACAGTTTGCAAATTTTTCGAACACCTATGTTAATTTCACGAGTCTTTACTCCGCAAGGTGCAATTAACCGGTCCTGACTGGTTTGAAAGGTATCATAACGTTTAGAAAACCCAATTTGGATCCAAAGAATGACCGATATTCGGAATTTAGGTGATTCCGGTCATAGGGAGATATTTTACGCATGATTTTATTGGGGAAAAAATAGGACCGGACATTTTGTCCAGTTTAGAGAAGATTCAGGTATAGAGAGGTTTAGAGGGTTTCAACTGTATATTAACTTATTTAAAAGTAAATCGCAATGTTTCGTTGAAATGTGGCAATGTCTTGCACGCATTTACTCAAAAGTTCTCTAAGCATAGATTAGTATTGCTTCTGTTGATTTAAACTATGTATGTAATGTGTTTAAACGGACGGGAGAATTTTGTCTGAATTTGCACAGAGTTCACGAGAGTTTATCAGTATCGTTTGCGTTACAGAATGTTATGCCATCTAAACCTCTTTTATTTCAATATTAACGTGCAACGATTTGAAGAGAGTTTGTATCAATCGTTGCTGGCGTTTCTTCTCCCAAGATGTCTTTGCAGACACAATCTTTTCAGCATAATATGTAAACGAGAGGATTTAAGAATTCTTACTTCAGTGCGTTCACAATTAACTTGACTTAAGATGTTGAAATAAAGGCTTGGAAGTTTACTTTTCGCAGATACCATTACTGTGGGACGTTTTGTGTTCCCACCCCGGTTATCTAAATATTATTGTTCTAAGGGCTTTAATAAGATCTTGATTCTGTTTGTTTCAACTTCTTTTTTCGAAGCGCCTTTATCATCGATTTAAGTCCTCCAACTTTAATCTTACGTGATATACCATCTGATTCATCCGGTATGGCTGATGTGATTTTACATGTTTTCATGTCGCGATGCGTAACTCAAGCGTTCTAAATATCGCACTAAAACCGAATTGGTCAACAAACCTTAGTTTATCGAATGCTTCTTGTTTAGGCATCCATCTCAAGTAAAACAAACGAAATAACATATCATCAATATATATTATATACCTGTTATATTTAAAATTAACAAGAGCAACTCTTAAATAATGTTCCCAGCGCATCACTTCGTACTTTGCAGTGAACCTTTAACAAACTAGTTCAATGAAAGGATGGGATGAGAACAGACGGAGGGGAGAGCATATAAACAACATAATTAAACGAGTAATTAAAAATATGGAATATTTTATACAGAAACGCATGGATTGATTGAATGAAATTCTAAAAGTACTTATACTATCAATAATTACACTTCACTTCCACATTGGCGTCAATATCTAAATCTCGAAGACTAGCTACTGTAACGTTTATTTCGTCTGAAACAAACATACCATTAACATTAAAAAAAGCTTTTTTATTTAAATTTGACTTGCAATATCAATTAATTTTATTTTCAACAACAAATTGGCTAAGGTTTTTCTAATGTAGGATATAAATAATTGTTAGATGAAAAATATTCAAGAACATTAGTTATCCGTTCTTAAATAAGATTAATTGATATGTCGGCTTTTATTTAGTCTTAACGCATAAGCTCCAAATTGCACTATATCACAGGTGGTTACACTTGTCGATCCGACTTGATTAATCTCAATCTCGGTTAAAAAAAAATGCTTTAAACCTTTCTGAATCGTGACCGTCCGTCCTTCCCGTTTTTGTTCGGAGCAAAGCTTTGTCATTTATTAAGCCAATTTCATTAAATTGTCTACAACTGTTTCCCATCAATAGATGATGTGTCATGCTAAAAAACCAGATCTCCACCTCCAAGGTCAAGGTCACACTTATAGCTCAAATGTCTAAACAAGTTCGATTGTTTCCACCCCGTCTGTGTCCAGAGTATAACATTGTCATTTATTAAGTAAATTTCATCAAACAGGTAAGAATTTTATTATTATATGCCCGTTATTATTTGTGTTTTTAAAATTCAATATGAGTTTTAGATCCGATTCCAACACTTGTTGTAATGACTGAATTGTAATGACCTTTATTGGATTGTTTTGACCTGAATCGAGTTATTCGATGCCAAGGCCCTGTTGCCAGTGTTTGTGGGAAATATGTCTGCAACTGTAGAGTTCTTGATTTATTTTCAAAACAACATGTGGCTCTCAGAAGGAAAATTTGTAGCTGATAATCAACAAAACAGATACTACAAATGTTAATAAGGTATATATTCATATGAATTTCATGTACATGGTGAAACATCATATATTTGCATCCAACAGATGATTAGATAAAGCTTTTGTGATTATGAAAAAGTAGGTATTTGGAATTAATTTAATCTAAGTGCTAGGGGAGAAATTAGTTTTAGGAAAGTTGTATTTTGCTAGGGGAAACATCCTGTATTCGGCTGTAAAAAATTGGTGGAAAATCACTGATATAAAATTAAGAAAACATTATCAGGAGAGAACGCCTTATTATCAACAAAAAATCCCTTATTTAAGGCAAATGACAATCTGCCTAACAGAAAAAAAAAAACAAAAAAAACATTAGAACATGAAACACAAAATGTGATTAAAGCTGGGATCACTGTCTGACCTTGACCGCTAATAAGAAACACTACACCAGCGTTTCTTCAGTGAGACTGAAAGTAGACGTATTGCTGCCAAACCATCTCTAATCAATTATCGGACCATAATCCATTATGAACATATGGCCTTTTTATAACCAGATTAACTCTTTCAGTGCTGGAACCGAATTGTGAAGGCCTTTGCAAACAGTTTGGATCCAGATGAGACGCCACAAAATGTGGCGTCTCATCAGGATCCAAACTGTTTGCTAATCGGATAGTATTATTTGAAAAAAATTGAAGAAAATGCTAATTTTAGAAATTCATCAGACGACATTTTAGCAGACGACAAATTTTCCAGCATGCAAAGGGTTAAGTATAGTGGATCCTAATTTTAGTTTGCCGCTTGGCAATTGCGTATTACTCATGTTATCATACAAGTAAGTGCGTTAATCCAGGAATTACTGTCTAGACGATTATGACACGGACTTCATGAAATCTTGAGACAAGTTTAGCAACTGCACTTGGGCAAAGACAAAATGATCCAATACAAAGTGAAATCTAGTCAACATCCTGCAGTACTATATATTGGAACACAATAAATGTTCTTTAATATCGCTATTGTAACGAAGTAAATAACAGCAAGGAAAACAGTGTATGTAAATGTGAAAGTAAAACAGTTCGAAAATGAATACCGGGTATATACTATAGATCTACTGGTAGTTATTGAAGAGGATATTATTATTTTCATTTGATCATACACTTGCTCCGCACAGTACGCATTTACTAATGACTTCTTCTGTGAAACGTCATAAGACACATTAGACAAAATTGTGTTGTTTTATTGAAAATTTAATTCGCCTATACTTATACTTCAATATAGGTAATGCCAGCTTCCACGTCGTAAGCCTCGTTTTCTATTTTTTTTTTAGGAAGATCTTCTACATAATTCGAGAACAGGAATGTTAAAAGGGACTGTAAATAACAATTATATGTCATATGTTCAACAAAATACAGAATGTTTTGCTAAGTTTTCAACAAAATACAAAATATCAGATGCTCGCTTTCATGGCTGTTTGTGCCTTCAGACCGGAACTTGATTACTTGTATTAATTCGTACGAACATGATATTGTTCAATCAACGGGCAGAAGTAGACACACAACACGTGTTCTTCAAACATAAGAGGTTGATCTTCCAAATAAAAACCACCCTGCCGCAACAGGTTCAACAATTTATACACAGTGTTTATTATTATGCCCCCCTTCGAAGAAGAGGGGGTATATTGCTTTGCACATGTCGGTCTGTCGTTCGGTCCGTCCACCAGGTGGTTTCCGGATGATAACTCAAGAACGCTTGGGGCTAGGATCATGAAACTTTATAGGTACATTGATCATGACTCGCAGATGACCCCTATTGATTTTTAGGTCAAAGGTCAAGGTCACGGTGACCCGAAATAGTAAAATGGTTTCTGGATGATAACACAAGAACGCATACACCTAGGATCATGAAACTTCGTAGGTAGATTGATCATGACTTGCAGATGACCCCTATTGATTTTGAGGTCAAAGGTCAAGGTCACGGAGACCCGAAATAGTAAAATGGTTTACGGATGATAACTCAAGAACGCATATGCCTAGGATCATGAAACTTCATGGGTAGATTGATCATGACTCGCAGATGACCCCTATTTATTTTGAGGTCACTAGATCAAAGGTCACGATGACCCGAAATAGTTAAACGGTTTCCGGATGATAACTCAAGAACGCTTACGCCTTTGTCCCTGATTGACCTGTGCACAAAACGCCCAATCCATAAACGGACTACACATGCTAATATGGGGCGACACTAAGAAATTAAATGACCCGCGTCGTGCAAAAACCGATCTTATGCCAAATGCCACCAGCGTAGCTCCAGCCTAGCCTGTGTACCCGCTAATGA
This sequence comes from Dreissena polymorpha, assembly GCF_020536995.1. NCBI lineage: Eukaryota > Metazoa > Mollusca > Bivalvia > Myida > Dreissenidae > Dreissena > Dreissena polymorpha. The sequence continues at coordinate 117,965,866 of NC_068356.1, read as the reverse complement.
CACCATGTATTTGCATTTTGAAGTGTATTAGGTCCTTCCGCGCCCAAGGCTGCGTTATGTAAGGACCCGGAGTGTGTTCATGTGTAATACACGTACACAGCTATCAATACCGATGGCTATTATGAACAATATATCTAGTTATGGCTATTATTTATATTACATGTACTATATTCTATACATAGTGTAAATAGTATAATATTTATAAATATGTTATACGGTTTTAAAGTTAATCTAATGGCTTCGATCATTATTGACAATACTAATTTAACAAATGGTTTTATTGTGCGGTTTTTATTTGGTTTGTGCTGTATTCCGCACCGAATACGCAGGCAATGAGCGATTTACGCTTTAATATGCTTCTACCGATGACGCTTCTGATGTTGTCCCGAGGCCGAAGACGGCAGTTCGCGAAGCGAACATTCTGTGTCACCAGGTGGCCATTTTAGAGGGACCGTAGGTCCCGAGAGTATAAGATTCTATAATCCGCACTATCAAAGGCAAACCAGATTGATGCATTCAATCGTTCTAGATCCGGGCCTGTGTCAAGGATATCATTTTCTATCACAGCAACCACCTTCATATTGGATGATGTATTTCCAGGATTGACGACGGTATCGCTTCTCGGCCTTTTGGCTAAGATCAAAGTGTAGTATCTGTTCTTATCAGCTTAATATCTGATACGTTCCCCATTGGGGGACCTCGATATTAAACTGATTTTTTGACACAGATGAGATGTCAGGGGCTTGCTCCGCTTTCGTCACGGGTTGGCCCGGTATTGCAGTACCTCCGGGATCGGCCCACTTAACCAAAACCAATAATAAACCACGCCTTATGTAACAGCGCCTTATACTGGTTGACAACGTGTTATAAAGACTGACAGCGCCTTATACTGGTTGACAACGTGTTATAAAGACTGACAGCGCCTTATACTGGTTGACAACGTGTTATAAAGACTGACAGCGCCTTATACTGGTTGACAACGTGTTATAAAGACTGACAGCGCCTTATACTGGTTGACAACGTGTTATAGCGATGGACAGCGCCTTATACTGGTTGACAACGTGTTATAGCGACTGACAGCGCCTTATACTGGTTAACAACGTGTTATATCGACTGACAGCGCCTTATACTGGTTGACAACGTGTTATAACGACTGACAGCGCCTTATACTGGTTGACAACGTGTTATAGCGACTGACAGCGCCTTATACTGGTTGACAACGTGTTATGGCGACTGACAGCGCCTTATACTGGTTGACAACGTGTTATAGCGAATGACAGCGCCTTATACTGGTTGACAACGTGTTATAGCGACTGACAGCGCCTTATACTGGTTGACAACGTGTTATAGCGACTGACAGCGCCTTATACTGGTTGACAACGTGTTATAAAGACTGACAGCGCCTTATACTGGTTGACAACGTGTTATAGCGACTGACAGCGCCTTATACTGGTTGACAACGCGTTATAGCGACTGACAGCGCCGAATAATGACTGACAACATTTTATAGCTACTGACAATTTCTTATAACGGCTGACCATGTATTATAGCGACTGTCAATGCCTTATAATGACTGACCACGTTTTATAGCGACTGACAACGCATAATAATGGCAACCTTTTTCCCACAAATCCATTGTTATAAAAAGGCAAGCTGTTTATGGTTACATTTAACTTTTATTTAAACTTAAAGTGTGACCCTTACATTTGAGGTTTGGAGACGGACGATACACGCGAAGCGCCGTTTTCTGATGGTGGTCATTTAAAGGGACCGTCAACCGCGATTGACGAAAAAAGAAAAGTTCTATAATACCGTATTTTTTTACAATTAAAACCGTATTTTTTTACAATTATTAGTTTATAAAGATTAAAATATCACGACTGGTATGTAACGAGAATCCTCTGCGAATGCCTTATTAAATAACTAAGGACAGAATATTTGAATTGTTTTTAAGAAATATTAGCGTATTATTTCGACACTCGACATGGTTATACTGAAAATATGAAAATTAATACACACATCAGTGTATTAAAATTACAGACACTCACTTGTTGTTATCAATATTGCCTTGAGCTAAGCGAAAAGACTTTTCAAACACAAAAGTGCGAACGAACTTACACTATTATTGAAGGGCTAACTGTATCCGATAATTAATACCAAAGTCTTGATCCGAAAAACTAAATGACTGATGGACTGAGTGAGTGACTGTGTGATTGAGTGACTGACTGAGTAAGTGACTGACTGTAAGTGAGGGAGTGAGTGATTGAGTGAGTGACTGACTGAGTGACTAAATGAGTGATTAGTTGCATCTATTTAAAATGTATTCTTTTCTTTTAAGGCATTATTCCCGCGAATATATCTATTCATACGACACACGAACACCATGTTAGTGTTCATGTGTCGTATGAATAGATATCGTTGCGGGAAATTAAACTGGAATTAAATATGCAAAACAATAATAAAAACGAGCAGTTTGGTATCTACAGACATCTATTTTACCATACCTGGCGCTGAAAGTTCGGCAATTGCCACAAGGAACACTGATTTTTAATTGATTAAGTTTATTTTACGAAATAGTGTACGAAATTTTCGTTGATTTTGAGTAGTAATGTTACTTTAAAAGGTTGCTGCATTCTTATCGAACGGCACCATTTAACATCAATAATTCTTTAACGGTTCAATATATCGGAAAAGTAGCACCGGAATCGGGTTCAGGTAGACAAAATCACATCGATTGGACTATCTGATTGTTTTATTTAACTGGATTTTAAGGTATACTGGATTTTGAGCTTCTGTTAAAAGTGTGCTGCATTCTTATCGAATTTTACCATTTAAACTCAATAATTCTTTTTCGGATCAAGATGTCGCAAAATTAACAACGGATTCGGATTCAGCGAGTCAAATTCATATAGATTTCACTATCTTATTGTTTAATTTCGATGGAGCGAACGAGAGAGCGAGAGAGCGTATTTCAATTGTGCACGTAAATGGGACGGTCTATGAAAAGGGTGCTTAATGCAAAATATGTTTTGATTATAACTTTTTTCTTTTTTCTTTTTTTTTCATTTTTTTTAAACCTTTAAACAACACTATAAACTGTTTATGTTTTATTAAAACAAAAATATATTTTTTTTGTATTATATGATACATGTGTATTTTTTGATTTATTTTTAAAAAATTGATACCTTTTGAACGGCTGTAGATATCTTAAAAATTCCAACGAATTCGTGATCAGCGTGGTCATAGGCATATAGAATTTAACATTTGTTTATTTTATTTCAACGTTATTTTTTTTTAATTAAATAAATTATTTATTTATGTTTTAAATGTTACGGACATAACATTCCGCATCTATCGCTTCAATATCATGTTCTTAATTCTATCCAAAAGTTCTGCATTATAAAACAAACGTTTACAATATAGTTAAGAAACTAAATCACTCGCATCATGCCAACAACTGAGTCTGGAAATGAAGCCGGATCGCCTTGGTGAGAAGCGTGTATACCAACCACAGCGCTGAAAGGACATGCACATGTGTTTTCCCAGAGCGAGGCTCATTTTGTCTTTCAAATGAATTGTGCTGATGCAGTGCTTACTGATAAGGATTTCTGGACAGCTGATATATAGATATACGAGGGTCGCATGATAGGAAACATGGCTTAATGCACACGCTAATCTGGGACGACGCTTTACGCACACTATGCGACTCATATCTAATGCAGGTGTTTCGAGTTTTAACTCGAAACGCAAAATAGGTTTGCCGAATGGTTTCCATTCGCCCGATGTTATACAACGCGGTCGTTAGTTTCGAATCTCTGACGACGACATTATCAGTGTGTTCTTTAAAGTGATATTATGGGCATTTTTCACTGATGAATTGAGCTGAAAAGAATTAACTGGTCAAAAGAGTTAGTTAAAATGTGGTAGCAGACCAAGTATCTGCAACTCATCTTGCTACCAGTTGTTTATAAAAAAAGTATATAAATTATATTCGATATTTTACATGACTCACCCAGTCCTCTAAGCCGAAATGATCCGTAAAACAAAAGAGTGTCTTTGTGTCGTATGAACGAATCTGCACTAAAACTTAATTGAGATTCACAAAGTACGGTTGTTATTCAAATGCATTATTTTTCACTTTCCGGGATGTTGTTTTAGTATGTTGATACTGCATTAACAAATATACATGTGTATGAAGTGAAAACACCAAAAAATAAACAACGGTTGCGATAGACACCTATACACTGTTAGATGCCCATACTATCACTTTAAAAGGGCAACCGACATTGATTGCTATTAAAATCGTTGATTATACACTGATTGATACCCAGGACAAAATGTTCAGTACTCTCTGGGTAAATGAGAAAACCCAATAGTGACCAGCCAGGCAGCCTCAAACTGTATGCGGCTTCGGTCAGTATACGATTTGGGGTTGCCTGACTGGTCAAGAGTATATTACTTAGTTGACAATGCATCTAATTCCCAAATATGGAACGGCCGACGTTTATGGTCCTGCCTTTTCTTTGCATCAGAGTGCGCAAGGCTAGTATCAGTTTTAAAGATCAATCGATCTTATTCCGAAAGATGCAATCAGAAACGCATATCACGCAGCTTCTAAGAAAATCCCATTCGCCCAAATGCAAGCGAGCGAACTCGGGGATTCGGCAGTGAGATTTCGACAAAATCCCTTCACTTCAATAAATGCACCACAAACTCTCGTCTGTCAACGTCGCTGCCAATGAAATACATGTTGCAGACACACTTAGGAAACAGTTGATAACCACTAAAGGAATGGGCGCGATCGCGAAATGGCTTTTCATCCAGAAGAGAAAGAGAACTCTTTACAAATAGGCACTACTTTCGACAATCACCACTTGAAGCAAAAATCTTAGTGTGTTTTCACCATAAATCAGCCAATCGTGATGCAGCGACTATTTCCGGAATCCCCGGCAAAATGTGTAGTTATTACCATAACTATTTCCGGAATCCCTCGCAAAATGTTAAAATTACCATAATTAACCAGCCATACGCGCATGCCCACACGCGCATGCCCACAACATAGTCCGCATACACAGCAACTCTGAGTCTCTTCGCAAGTGCAGCGACGCTACATTACAGTGCACACAACATACATTCATCTATCTCTTGCGCTAATCATCACCGCTCAATAACAAATCACTCAAAACACAATACGAAATCCGCTTCGAACTACTTTCCACATCCACTTCTACTTTCCTTTTGCTTTCACGAGCCTGATGCTTTCACTTTCACTTTACTGGCGCAATCCGCAATTACATGACGCACGCTCACATACGCACGCAAATTAACAAAGCAACATATCACATACATAGAATAAATACACAAATAACAACGCACTAAATCACTTGGCTTATATCTTTGCTCTTCTCAAAAAGCAGTGCCATCAAATGCCCCTCATACGCGCTATTCGCTATGTCGACAACAGCCCTTTCAACATAGTAGTACATAGCCCTACAGCAACAACAACAAGCGCGCGCCAAATATGGCCAATTGAGGAAAGACACAATGAATTTCTCGCAAGTTAGCAGTCAGAATAGCTTTGTATCAATGTATAATGCACACCAAATTGTTAAATGACCATTTACCAGGTGAATACAACTGAACGGAGTATTTGGTACGTAGACACAAACATGTGAAACTTTCAAAGAGTCGAGCCCACGATGTTCTAGTTGCAATAATGTAACTCTCACTCTGCTCTCCGTTAACACTACGTTTCGAGTTACAAGTCGAGACGATAGAAGCAATGGATCAAAATCAAAATCTATAAAATAACATTTTCTCCGGCAATTAGAGTAAGGATCACCCAAGAAAACAATTTGTATTCATTCCCAGACGAAAAAAATAAACAGTTAACGAGATAAAACATACTTTTATCGAAAATTAGATTTCCCAATAAAAACTCGATCAAATTTCGGCCATGACAGTTACCGCGTGATCTCGCGAGATTTGAAAAAGAAATGTAGGAGGAGCTATGCCATATAAGGTAATCCTACTACGATGTTTACATAACAAAGAAAAAGCCCGCGATGGTACCCCGCCGTTTTTGCATGTACCAGAGTAATCACTTTAAACGCCGGAACAGAGCTTTTTACAAGATGGCCGACGTTTGAGAAAATATTATTTGAAAATGAATTTAGATCTAACAAAATGTTGCAATTGCGGGAAGGAATTTTCAAAACAGAAGAAATCTTACGGTCGGAGAAGTTTGGGAGCAAGTGCAAAACTTAAAAAGATCGACAAGACATAATCGAAGAAGAATTTACTGTGCAAATAACACCCGATTCAAAAAATCAACGCTTCCTCTGTGAATCATGTTCGTGGATGCTTGTTTCCATGGCCAAATCTTCAGTTGCGAAGCAAGAAGCACTGGAACGATTAAAAGGAGCGACAGGGGGTACCACCTATCTCGCCAAGAAATTACGGAGTCCGGTACCTACTCCAAGGAAGATAAAAAGACTAAGAACTGCTTCTCCACAAAAGGTAAACTCACTTTGATTGTACTGTATGTGTAGGGCATTTATGAAACGTTTAACCCCATTTCTCATATAGATAGCTCACTCTGCCAGAGAATATAATAAAGCATTTTAAGAAGATTTTGCTGATAGATTTTGTCAAATTGTTTTCAATGCCATGTATTTGGAGAAGAATTATTCAAATCTAGTTAAAGATAATTGTGATGATTTGAGACAGTATCAGGTCATTTCCCCCTTGAACTGTTGCCCTATGTAGCCCTGAGACGTTCACCCTTCTTTTATTTATAATAATTGATTGGACATGTATTTTAGATGTATGTGATAGTTGGTACCCAAATGGATTAATTATCACTTATCTGTTTTATTAGCTTGGCTGTTATCGGAGGAAACCCGAGATGTTGTCATAGCCAGCTCGTCGTCCACATAATGCTAAAATCTTAATAATTTGTCACACATTTGAACATTGCCTTTAAAATCAAAGTTCTTCCACCTACAACTGTGTTACTTGATATGTATCTGCACCTTCATTTCTTCTTCATGCCATGCCCATTTATGGTCACTAGGCCAAAGGTCAAGGTCACTTTGACCTGCACCCACAGCAAAGCATTCGCACACAATATGTGGTGCTCTTGTTTAAATTGCAATGATAACTGATGTGACAAACTTGCAGGATAACTTGTTTCATGAATCATTCATTTGATAGATGTACAGAAATAATGAATTCATAATCAGTTATCCAACCAATGTTGATTAGAATATGTTTGACTAGTTGATAGGCTATTTGAAAGCATTCAAAAAAAAATAAAAAATTATTTTAATTTGAAGATGACAAATAAATTTGTAATGGAAAATTCTCCTTTTATCACAATGATTTCTTCCCTACCCAACCAATTTCTTAATTTTCCATTACAAATTAAAAAAAGATTAGAAATTGGTTGGGTAGGGTAGAAATCATTGTGATAAAAGGAGAAAGTGCTCATATTGACAATAACCCAAGTTCTGTTGAATTCAAGAGCACTTGGGTTAGTGTTGCACTGACGTATTGAATTATGTTAGAATGGTTTTTCTGGTTTTTGTTACATTTTTTTTAACTCTTTTTTTCTAGCAGACACATTTTTGTGTGTTGCAGCAGATGACCTTTAAAACCAATTGACGAAAGAAGAAATTGATATTGATGAGGATATTTTCTGTATTACACTACGAAGCTTAATGTTGTATTGAAACAGCAGATCCTAATTGCTATCTGAAAGTTAATAGAATAGAAGTACAGTATTTCAAAGTTGAATCAATAAATTGTAAAAGGGATTAAATAATTAAATCAAGTATAATTGATGTAATTGGTTTGATCCAGATAAACAATGTGCAGTTATGAGAATTAGCTCATTTTAAGTAATTCATTTTTATTTTACATTCAAACATTTTTCAGGACTCTTCTGCAGACATTTACAGACAGCTTTTCGTGAAACTTGTTAAGACTCTATTTGTATTTTGTAGCCAACAACTTCATCTACTGACCCAGCAAGCCACACTGTTCAACCAACACAAACTTTTTCAACAAAAACCAAACCCAAATCAGTACCGGTAAGTAATGCTTATCTTTATACAATAGATTAAACTTTGTTGCTTTCTACAGGGCTTTTTTATGTCATTTTGGGAATATGACCCATACCCCTGGGAATGGGAATTTTAAGTGTAATTTTGGACAAAATTGGGAAGAAAGGGTTTACTTAAATGTTGATGATTTTAAGTTTAAATGAGGGTATATTCAATAATTCTTACTGATTGTAAACATACTGTACTGCTATATTAACCCATTTATGCCTAATAATGATTTAGTACATACAGAAAATAACTATTAATTTTAGCAATTCTATTCTATTATTTACACTGTTAACTTCTACTTCATGTGGATGCAAATTAATAATTACTTTTTTTCTGCAAAAAAGTGCAATTCATTTTGTGTTTGTTTTGGATGGGCTTAACTGGGTAATAAAGATATTACACAATTATATAACTTATATAATTATTAGTCTGTATACAAACATATCCATTAATTATTAATAATTAGAAACTAATTGTTACATTTTAACCAACTACATCATGTGGAAAGTTTGGAATCCTAATAATACTTTCTTATTTTTACATTAATGAAAGTCAATTTAATGGTCTTGGTCTTTATGGACAATACTGGGTATAACTTGGTATCTGTGTTTTATCTGATTGACATTTCATGAACTCACTTACATTATTTTTCTAAAAATATGATATGATATGTAACAGAATGGTTTTTATGAAGGTAAAGGGAAATGGGTAGAGTTATGATGGATTATACATGTAATCTATCTTTTTGTTATCATTCAAATAATTTTGTTGATCTCATGTTGCATTAAGACTCGTGCCCCAATTTAGTGTTTTAAATTATTGACACAGTTTTATGTCATCATTTATGACACTCACACAGTTTGTTCAACTAACAATAACACTGGGCCGCTTAGATAAACATTGGGCCTATTAGGGCCAGACAAAGGCCCTCTAACTGTTTATTAGGGGCCATAAAAGGTACACAGATAAGTGCCAATTAGGGCCCTCCCATTAACTGTGAAAACATGCTTTGATTGCTACAGTAAGTGACAGATTTCTGTTAATTGTGTTTCAATTAAAAAAAAAAATTCTTCAATGATCACTCATTATCAATTCTGACTTTAAAGTTTAATGACTGTTATTGTAATTCTTTTGTAATCTGCACAAACATGAAACCTAGAGATTCTATTTGGGGATTTTTCTTTACAATAGAGGCTAGCAGAGAAGTAGGGATGATAAAAAACAATTACAACTGCATGTTTAATGAATAAAAAATAGTATTGCCCAGTATTGCCCCACTTTCAGAGTATTGCCCGGGGCGGGAAAAACCGGGTTTTCCCGGGGGCGGGTTTTTCGTGCCAACCCTGAAGAAATATTATAAAATTAGGGAAAAAAAATACCAGAAGTCCCATTAATAGAAAATTGACTCATCTAACTGTTAAGGTCAGAAGATAACACTAGGCATAAATGGGTTAATCTAGGGCTAATAATTAGAAGTAAACCTGTTGTTATTTCATTACTTTTTTTTTCTAAGCATCAATTGGGAATTTTAATCTTCAATTTGGTAAAAAAAAGATACTTTTTGCCATAGGGAATATAAACCAAATAATGGCTTTTAAATTGGCCCAAAAAAGGCCTGATCTATATTTGCCCAGAGGTTATAAAACATTGATCATGCTAAAGTCTGATTTTTTGACACAGATGAGATGTCAGGGGCTTGCTCCGCTTTCGTCACGGGTTGGCCCGGTATTGCAGTACCTCCGGGATCGGCCCACTTAACCAAAACCAATAATAAACCACGCCTTATGTAACAGCGCCTTATACTGGTTGACAACGTGTTATAAAGACTGACAGCGCCTTATACTGGTTGACAACGTGTTATAAAGACTGACAGCGCCTTATACTGGTTGACAACGTGTTATAAAGACTGACAGCGCCTTATACTGGTTGACAACGTGTTATAAAGACTGACAGCGCCTTATACTGGTTGACAACGTGTTATAGCGATGGACAGCGCCTTATACTGGTTGACAACGTGTTATAGCGACTGACAGCGCCTTATACTGGTTAACAACGTGTTATATCGACTGACAGCGCCTTATACTGGTTGACAACGTGTTATAACGACTGACAGCGCCTTATACTGGTTGACAACGTGTTATAGCGACTGACAGCGCCTTATACTGGTTGACAACGTGTTATGGCGACTGACAGCGCCTTATACTGGTTGACAACGTGTTATAGCGAATGACAGCGCCTTATACTGGTTGACAACGTGTTATAGCGACTGACAGCGCCTTATACTGGTTGACAACGTGTTATAGCGACTGACAGCGCCTTATACTGGTTGACAACGTGTTATAAAGACTGACAGCGCCTTATACTGGTTGACAACGTGTTATAGCGACTGACAGCGCCTTATACTGGTTGACAACGCGTTATAGCGACTGACAGCGCCGAATAATGACTGACAACATTTTATAGCTACTGACAATTTCTTATAACGGCTGACCATGTATTATAGCGACTGTCAATGCCTTATAATGACTGACCACGTTTTATAGCGACTGACAACGCATAATAATGGCAACCTTTTTCCCACAAATCCATTGTTATAAAAAGGCAAGCTGTTTATGGTTACATTTAACTTTTATTTAAACTTAAAGTGTGACCCTTACATTTGAGGTTTGGAGACGGACGATACACGCGAAGCGCCGTTTTCTGATGGTGGTCATTTAAAGGGACCGTCAACCGCGATTGACGAAAAAAGAAAAGTTCTATAATACCGTATTTTTTTACAATTAAAACCGTATTTTTTTACAATTATTAGTTTATATAGATTAAAATATCACGACTGGTATGTAACGAGAATCCTCTGCGAATGCCTTATTAAATAACTAAGGACAGAATATTTGAATTGTTTTTAAGAAATATTAGCGTATTATTTCGACACTCGATATGGTTATACTGAAAATATGAAAATTAATACACACATCAGTGTATTAAAATTACAGACACTCACTTGTTGTTATCAATATTGCCTTGAGCTAAGCGAAAAGACTTTTCAAACACAAAAGTGCGAACGAACTTACACTATTATTGAAGGGCTAACTGTATCCGATAATTAATACCAAAGTCTTGATCCGAAAAACTAAATGACTGATGGACTGAGTGAGTGACTGTGTGATTGAGTGACTGACTGAGTAAGTGACTGACTGTAAGTGAGGGAGTGAGTGATTGAGTGAGTGACTGACTGAGTGACTAAATGAGTGATTAGTTGCATCTATTTAAAATGTATTCTTTTCTTTTAAGGCATTATTCCCGCGAATATATCTATTCATACGACACACGAACACCATGTTAGTGTTCATGTGTCGTATGAATAGATATCGTTGCGGGAAATTAAACTGGAATTAAATATGCAAAACAATAATAAAAACGAGCAGTTTGGTATCTACAGACATCTATTTTACCATACCTGGCGCTGAAAGTTCGGCAATTGCCACAAGGAACACTGATTTTTAATTGATTAAGTTTATTTTACGAAATAGTGTACGAAATTTTCGTTGATTTTGAGTAGTAATGTTACTTTAAAAGGTTGCTGCATTCTTATCGAACGGCACCATTTAACATCAATAATTCTTTAACGGTTCAATATATCGGAAAAGTAGCACCGGAATCGGGTTCAGGTAGACAAAATCACATCGATTGGACTATCTGATTGTTTTATTTAACTGGATTTTAAGGTATACTGGATTTTGAGCTTCTGTTAAAAGTGTGCTGCATTCTTATCGAATTTTACCATTTAAACTCAATAATTCTTTTTCGGATCAAGATGTCGCAAAATTAACAACGGATTCGGATTCAGCGAGTCAAATTCATATAGATTTCACTATCTTATTGTTTAATTTCGATGGAGCGAACGAGAGAGCGAGAGAGCGTATTTCAATTGTGCACGTAAATGGGACGGTCTATGAAAAGGGTGCTTAATGCAAAATATGTTTTGATTATAACTTTTTTCTTTTTTCTTTTTTTTTCATTTTTTTTTTAAACCTTTAAACAACACTATAAACTGTTTATGTTTTATTAAAACAAAAATATATTTTTTTTTGTATTATATGATACATGTGTATTTTTTGATTTAGTTTTAAAAAATTGATACCTTTTGAACGGCTGTAGATATCTTAAAAATTCCAACGAATTCGTGATCAGCGTGGTCATAGGCATATAGAATTTAACATCTGTTTATTTTATTTCAACGTTATTTTTTTTTAATTAAATAAATTATTTATTTATGTTTTAAATGTTACGGACATAACATTCCGCATCTATCGCTTCAATATCATGTTCTTAATTCTATCCAACAGTTCTGCATTATAAAACAAACGTTTACAATATAGTTAAGAAACTAAATCACTCGCATCATGCCAACAACTGAGTCTGGAAATGAAGCCGGATCGCCTTGGTGAGAAGCGTGTATACCAACCACAGCGCTGAAAGGACATGCACATGTGTTTTCCCAGAGCGAGGCTCATTTTGTCTTTCAAATGAATTGTGCTGATGCAGTGCTTACTGATAAGGATTTCTTGACAGCTGATATATAGATATACGAGGGTCGCATGATAGGAAACATGGCTTAATGCACACGCTAATCTGGGACGACGCTTTACGCACACTATGCGACTCATATCTAATGCAGGTGTTTCGAGTTTTAACTCGAAAAGCAAAATAGGTTTGCCGAATGGTTTCCATTGGCCCGATGTTATACAACGCGGTCGTTAGTTTCGAATCTCTGACGACGACATTATCAGTGTGTTCTTTAAAGTGATATTATGGGCATTTTTCACTGATGAATTGAGCTGAAAAGAATTAACTGGTCAAAAGAGTTAGTTAAAATATGGTAATAGACCAAGTATCTGCAACTCATCTTGCTACCAGTTGTTTATAAAAAAAGTATATAAATTATATTCGATATTTTACATGACTCACCCAGTCCTCTAAGCCGAAATGATCCGTAAAACAAAAGAGTGTCTTTGTGTCGTATGAACGAATCTGCACTAAAACTTAATTGAGATTCACAAAGTACGGTTGTTATTCAAATGCATTTTTTTTCACTTTCCGGGATGTTGTTTTAGTATGTTGATACTGCATTAACAAATATACATGTGTATGAAGTGAAAACACCAAAAAATAAACAACGGTTGCGATAGACACCTATACACTGTTAGATGCCCATACTATCACTTTAAAAGAGCAACCGACATTGATTGCTATTAAAATCGTTGATTATACACTGATTGATACCCAGGACAAAATGTTCAGTACTCTCTGGGTAAATGAGAAAACCCAATAGTGACCAGCCAGGCAGCCTCAAACTGTATGCGGCTTCGGTCAGTATACGATTTGGGGTCGCCTGACTGGTCAAGAGTATATTACTTAGTTGACAATGCATCTAATTCCCAAATATGGAACGGCCGACGTTTATGGTCCTGCCTTTTCTTTGCATCAGAGTGCGCAAGGCTAGTATCAGTTTTAAAGATCAATCGATCTTATTCCGAAAGATGCAATCAGAAACGCATATCACGCAGCTTCTAAGAAAATCCCATTCGCCCAAATGCAAGCGAGCGAACTCGGGGATTCGGCAGTGAGATTTCGACAAAATCCCTTCACTTCAATAAATGCACCACAAACTCTCGTCTGTCAACGTCGCTGCCAATTAAATACATGTTGCAGACACACTTAGGAAACAGTTGATAACCACTAAAGGAATGGGCGCGATCGCGAAATGGCTTTTCATCCAGAAGAGAAAGAGAACTCTTTACAAATAGGCACTACTTTCGACAATCACCACTTGAAGCAAAAATCTTAGTGTGTTTTCACCATAAATCAGCCAATCGTGATGCAGCGACTATTTCCGGAATCCCCGGCAAAATGTGTAGTTATTACCATAACTATTTCCGGAATCCCTCGCAAAATGTTAAAATTACCATAATTAACCAGCCATACGCGCATGCCCACACGCGCATGCCCACAACATAGTCCGCATACACAGCAACTCTGAGTCTCTTCGCAAGTGCAGCGACGCTACATTACAGTGCACACAACATACATTCATCTATCTCTTGCGCTAATCATCACCGCTCAATAACAAATCACTCAAAACACAATACGAAATCCGCTTCGAACTACTTTCCACATCCACTTCTACTTTCCTTTTGCTTTCACGAGCCTGATGCTTTCACTTTCACTTTACTGGCGCAATCCGCAATTACATGACGCACGCTCACATACGCACGCAAATTAACAAAGCAACATATCACATACATAGAATAAATACACAAATAACAACGCACTAAATCACTTGGCTTATATCTTTGCTCTTCTCAAAAAGCAGTGCCATCAAATGCCCCTCATACGCGCTATTCGCTATGTCGACAACAGCCCTTTCAACATAGTAGTACATAGCCCTACAGCAACAACAACAAGCGCGCGCCAAATATGGCCAATTGAGGAAAGACACAATGAATTTCTCGCAAGTTAGCAGTCAGAATAGCTTTGTATCAATGTATAATGCACACCAAATTGTTAAATGACCATTTACCAGGTGAATACAACTGAACGGAGTATTTGGTACGTAGACACAAACATGTGAAACTTTCAAAGAGTCGAGCCCACGATGTTCTAGTTGCAATAATGTAACTCTCACTCTGCTCTCCGTTAACACTACGTTTCGAGTTACAAGTCGAGACGATAGAAGCAATGGAGCAAAATCAAAATCTATAAAATAACATTTTCTCCGGCAATTAGAGTAAGGATCACCCAAGAAAACAATTTGTATTCATTCCCAGACGAAAAAAATAAACAGTTAACGAGATAAAACATACTTTTATCGAAAATTAGATTTCCCAATAAAAACTCGATCAAATTTCGGCCATGACAGTTACCGCGTGATCTCGCGAGATTTGAAAAAGAAATGTAGGAGGAGCTATGCCATATAAGGTAATCCTACTACGATGTTTACATAACAAAGAAAAAGCCCGCGATGGTACCCCGCCGTTTTTGCATGTACCAGAGTAATCACTTTAAACGCCGGAACAGAGCTTTTTACAAGATGGCCGACGTTTGAGAAAATATTATTTGAAAATGAATTTAGATCTAACAAAATGTTGCAATTGCGGGAAGGAATTTTCAAAACAGAAGAAATCTTACGGTCGGAGAAGTTTGGGAGCAAGTGCAAAACTTAAAAAGATCGACAAGACGTTAAAAGACATAATCGAAGAAGAATTTACTGTGCAAATAACACCCGATTCAAAAAATCAACGCTTCCTCTGTGAATCATGTTCGTGGATGCTTGTTTCCATGGCCAAATCTTCAGTTGCGAAGCAAGAAGCACTGGAACGATTAAAAGGAGCGACAGGGGGTACCACCTATCTCGCCAAGAAATTACGGAGTCCGGTACCTACTCCAAGGAAGATAAAAAGACTAAGAACTGCTTCTCCACAAAAGGTAAACTCACTTTGATTGTACTGTATGTGTAGGGCATTTATGAAACGTTTAACCCCATTTCTCATATAGATAGCTCACTCTGCCAGAGAATATAATAAAGCATTTTAAGAAGATTTTGCTGATAGATTTTGTCAAATTGTTTTCAATGCCATGTATTTGGAGAAGAATTATTCAAATCTAGTTAAAGATAATTGTGATGATTTGAGACAGTATCAGGTCATTTCCCCCTTGAACTGTTGCCCTATGTAGCCCTGAGACGTTCACCCTTCTTTTATTTATAATAATTGATTGGACATGTATTTTAGATGTATGTGATAGTTGGTACCCAAATGGATTAATTATCACTTATCTGTTTTATTAGCTTGGCTGTTATCGGAGGAAACCCGAGATGTTGTCATAGCCAGCTCGTCGTCCACATAATGCTAAAATCTTAATAATTTGTCACACATTTGAACATTGCCTTTAAAATCAAAGTTCTTCCACCTACAACTGTGTTACTTGATATGTATCTGCACCTTCATTTCTTCTTCATGCCATGCCCATTTATGGTCACTAGGCCAAAGGTCAAGGTCACTTTGACCTGCACCCACAGCAAAGCATTCGCACACAATATGTGGTGCTCTTGTTTAAATTGCAATGATAACTGATGTGACAAACTTGCAGGATAACTTGTTTCATGAATCATTCATTTGATAGATGTACAGAAATAATGAATTCATAATCAGTTATCCAACCAATGTTGATTAGAATATGTTTGACTAGTTGATAGGCTATTTGAAAGCATTCAAAAAAAAATAAAAAATTATTTTAATTTGAAGATGACAAATAAATTTGTAATGGAAAATTCTCCTTTTATCACAATGATTTCTTCCCTACCCAACCAATTTCTTAATTTTCCATTACAAATTAAAAAAAGATTAGAAATTGGTTGGGTAGGGTAGAAATCATTGTGATAAAAGGAGAAAGTGCTCATATTGACAATAACCCAAGTTCTGTTGAATTCAAGAGCACTTGGGTTAGTGTTGCACTGACGTATTGAATTATGTTAGAATGGTTTTTCTGGTTTTTGTTACATTTTTTTTAACTCTTTTTTTCTAGCAGACACATTTTTGTGTGTTGCAGCAGATGACCTTTAAAACCAATTGACGAAAGAAGAAATTGATATTGATGAGGATATTTTCTGTATTACACTACGAAGCTTAATGTTGTATTGAAACAGCAGATCCTAATTGCTATCTGAAAGTTAATAGAATAGAAGTACAGTATTTCAAAGTTGAATCAATAAATTGTAAAAGGGATTAAATAATTAAATCAAGTATAATTGATGTAATTGGTTTGATCCAGATAAACAATGTGCAGTTATGAGAATTAGCTCATTTTAAGTAATTCATTTTTATTTTACATTCAAACATTTTTCAGGACTCTTCTGCAGACATTTACAGACAGCTTTTCGTGAAACTTGTTAAGACTCTATTTGTATTTTGTAGCCAACAACTTCATCTACTGACCCAGCAAGCCACACTGTTCAACCAACACAAACTTTTTCAACAAAAACCAAACCCAAATCAGTACCGGTAAGTAATGCTTATCTTTATACAATAGATTAAACTTTGTTGCTTTCTACAGGGCTTTTTTATGTCATTTTGGGAATATGACCCATACCCCTGGGAATGGGAATTTTAAGTGTAATTTTGGACAAAATTGGGAAGAAAGGGTTTACTTAAATGTTGATGATTTTAAGTTTAAATGAGGGTATATTCAATAATTCTTACTGATTGTAAACATACTGTACTGCTATATTAACCCATTTATGCCTAATAATGATTTAGTACATACAGAAAATAACTATTAATTTTAGCAATTCTATTCTATTATTTACACTGTTAACTTCTACTTCATGTGGATGCAAATTAATAATTACTTTTTTTCTGCAAAAAAGTGCAATTCATTTTGTGTTTGTTTTGGATGGGCTTAACTGGGTAATAAAGATATTACACAATTATATAACTTATATAATTATTAGTCTGTATACAAACATATCCATTAATTATTAATAATTAGAAACTAATTGTTACATTTTAACCAACTACATCATGTGGAAAGTTTGGAATCCTAATAATACTTTCTTATTTTTACATTAATGA
The DNA here is from genome assembly GCF_020536995.1 of Dreissena polymorpha. Classification (NCBI taxonomy): domain Eukaryota; kingdom Metazoa; phylum Mollusca; class Bivalvia; order Myida; family Dreissenidae; genus Dreissena; species Dreissena polymorpha. The sequence goes on along the minus strand of NC_068356.1, from coordinate 117,948,123 downwards.
AAGTCAATTTAATGGTCTTGGTCTTTATGGACAATACTGGGTATAACTTGGTATCTGTGTTTTATCTGATTGACATTTCATGAACTCACTTACATTATTTTTCTAAAAATATGATATGATATGTAACAGAATGGTTTTTATGAAGGTAAAGGGAAATGGGTAGAGTTATGATGGATTATACATGTAATCTATCTTTTTGTTATCATTCAAATAATTTTGTTGATCTCATGTTGCATTAAGACTCGTGCCCCAATTTAGTGTTTTAAATTATTGACACAGTTTTATGTCATCATTTATGACACTCACACAGTTTGTTCAACTAACAATAACACTGGGCCGCTTAGATAAACATTGGGCCTATTAGGGCCAGACAAAGGCCCTCTAACTGTTTATTAGGGGCCATAAAAGGTACACAGATAAGTGCCAATTAGGGCCCTCCCATTAACTGTGAAAACATGCTTTGATTGCTACAGTAAGTGACAGATTTCTGTTAATTGTGTTTCAATTAAAAAAAAAAATTCTTCAATGATCACTCATTATCAATTCTGACTTTAAAGTTTAATGACTGTTATTGTAATTCTTTTGTAATCTGCACAAACATGAAACCTAGAGATTCTATTTGGGGATTTTTCTTTACAATAGAGGCTAGCAGAGAAGTAGGGATGATAAAAAACAATTACAACTGCATGTTTAATGAATAAAAAATAGTATTGCCCAGTATTGCCCCACTTTCAGAGTATTGCCCGGGGCGGGAAAAACCGGGTTTTCCCGGGGGCGGGTTTTTCGTGCCAACCCTGAAGAAATATTATAAAATTAGGGAAAAAAAATACCAGAAGTCCCATTAATAGAAAATTGACTCATCTAACTGTTAAGGTCAGAAGATAACACTAGGCATAAATGGGTTAATCTAGGGCTAATAATTAGAAGTAAACCTGTTGTTATTTCATTACTTTTTTTTTCTAAGCATCAATTGGGAATTTTAATCTTCAATTTGGTAAAAAAAAAGATACTTTTTGCCATAGGGAATATAAACCAAATAATGGCTTTTAAATTGGCCCAAAAAAGGCCTGATCTATATTTGCCCAGATGTTATAAAACATTGATCATGCTAAAGTCTGATTTTTTGACACAGATGAGATGTCAGGGGCTTGCTCCGCTTTCGTCACGGGTTGGCCCGGTATTGCAGTACCTCCGGGATCGGCCCACTTAACCAAAACCAATAATAAACCACGCCTTATGTAACAGCGCCTTATACTGGTTGACAACGTGTTATAAAGACTGACAGCGCCTTATACTGGTTGACAACGTGTTATAAAGACTGACAGCGCCTTATACTGGTTGACAACGTGTTATAAAGACTGACAGCGCCTTATACTGGTTGACAACGTGTTATAAAGACTGACAGCGCCTTATACTGGTTGACAACGTGTTATAGCGATGGACAGCGCCTTATACTGGTTGACAACGTGTTATAGCGACTGACAGCGCCTTATACTGGTTAACAACGTGTTATATCGACTGACAGCGCCTTATACTGGTTGACAACGTGTTATAACGACTGACAGCGCCTTATACTGGTTGACAACGTGTTATAGCGACTGACAGCGCCTTATACTGGTTGACAACGTGTTATGGCGACTGACAGCGCCTTATACTGGTTGACAACGTGTTATAGCGAATGACAGCGCCTTATACTGGTTGACAACGTGTTATAGCGACTGACAGCGCCTTATACTGGTTGACAACGTGTTATAGCGACTGACAGCGCCTTATACTGGTTGACAACGTGTTATAAAGACTGACAGCGCCTTATACTGGTTGACAACGTGTTATAGCGACTGACAGCGCCTTATACTGGTTGACAACGCGTTATAGCGACTGACAGCGCCGAATAATGACTGACAACATTTTATAGCTACTGACAATTTCTTATAACGGCTGACCATGTATTATAGCGACTGTCAATGCCTTATAATGACTGACCACGTTTTATAGCGACTGACAACGCATAATAATGGCAACCTTTTTCCCACAAATCCATTGTTATAAAAAGGCAAGCTGTTTATGGTTACATTTAACTTTTATTTAAACTTAAAGTGTGACCCTTACATTTGAGGTTTGGAGACGGACGATACACGCGAAGCGCCGTTTTCTGATGGTGGTCATTTAAAGGGACCGTCAACCGCGATTGACGAAAAAAGAAAAGTTCTATAATACCGTATTTTTTTACAATTAAAACCGTATTTTTTTACAATTATTAGTTTATATAGATTAAAATATCACGACTGGTATGTAACGAGAATCCTCTGCGAATGCCTTATTAAATAACTAAGGACAGAATATTTGAATTGTTTTTAAGAAATATTAGCGTATTATTTCGACACTCGATATGGTTATACTGAAAATATGAAAATTAATACACACATCAGTGTATTAAAATTACAGACACTCACTTGTTGTTATCAATATTGCCTTGAGCTAAGCGAAAAGACTTTTCAAACACAAAAGTGCGAACGAACTTACACTATTATTGAAGGGCTAACTGTATCCGATAATTAATACCAAAGTCTTGATCCGAAAAACTAAATGACTGATGGACTGAGTGAGTGACTGTGTGATTGAGTGACTGACTGAGTAAGTGACTGACTGTAAGTGAGGGAGTGAGTGATTGAGTGAGTGACTGACTGAGTGACTAAATGAGTGATTAGTTGCATCTATTTAAAATGTATTCTTTTCTTTTAAGGCATTATTCCCGCGAATATATCTATTCATACGACACACGAACACCATGTTAGTGTTCATGTGTCGTATGAATAGATATCGTTGCGGGAAATTAAACTGGAATTAAATATGCAAAACAATAATAAAAACGAGCAGTTTGGTATCTACAGACATCTATTTTACCATACCTGGCGCTGAAAGTTCGGCAATTGCCACAAGGAACACTGATTTTTAATTGATTAAGTTTATTTTACGAAATAGTGTACGAAATTTTCGTTGATTTTGAGTAGTAATGTTACTTTAAAAGGTTGCTGCATTCTTATCGAACGGCACCATTTAACATCAATAATTCTTTAACGGTTCAATATATCGGAAAAGTAGCACCGGAATCGGGTTCAGGTAGACAAAATCACATCGATTGGACTATCTGATTGTTTTATTTAACTGGATTTTAAGGTATACTGGATTTTGAGCTTCTGTTAAAAGTGTGCTGCATTCTTATCGAATTTTACCATTTAAACTCAATAATTCTTTTTCGGATCAAGATGTCGCAAAATTAACAACGGATTCGGATTCAGCGAGTCAAATTCATATAGATTTCACTATCTTATTGTTTAATTTCGATGGAGCGAACGAGAGAGCGAGAGAGCGTATTTCAATTGTGCACGTAAATGGGACGGTCTATGAAAAGGGTGCTTAATGCAAAATATGTTTTGATTATAACTTTTTTCTTTTTTCTTTTTTTTTCATTTTTTTTTTAAACCTTTAAACAACACTATAAACTGTTTATGTTTTATTAAAACAAAAATATATTTTTTTTTGTATTATATGATACATGTGTATTTTTTGATTTAGTTTTAAAAAATTGATACCTTTTGAACGGCTGTAGATATCTTAAAAATTCCAACGAATTCGTGATCAGCGTGGTCATAGGCATATAGAATTTAACATCTGTTTATTTTATTTCAACGTTATTTTTTTTTAATTAAATAAATTATTTATTTATGTTTTAAATGTTACGGACATAACATTCCGCATCTATCGCTTCAATATCATGTTCTTAATTCTATCCAACAGTTCTGCATTATAAAACAAACGTTTACAATATAGTTAAGAAACTAAATCACTCGCATCATGCCAACAACTGAGTCTGGAAATGAAGCCGGATCGCCTTGGTGAGAAGCGTGTATACCAACCACAGCGCTGAAAGGACATGCACATGTGTTTTCCCAGAGCGAGGCTCATTTTGTCTTTCAAATGAATTGTGCTGATGCAGTGCTTACTGATAAGGATTTCTTGACAGCTGATATATAGATATACGAGGGTCGCATGATAGGAAACATGGCTTAATGCACACGCTAATCTGGGACGACGCTTTACGCACACTATGCGACTCATATCTAATGCAGGTGTTTCGAGTTTTAACTCGAAAAGCAAAATAGGTTTGCCGAATGGTTTCCATTGGCCCGATGTTATACAACGCGGTCGTTAGTTTCGAATCTCTGACGACGACATTATCAGTGTGTTCTTTAAAGTGATATTATGGGCATTTTTCACTGATGAATTGAGCTGAAAAGAATTAACTGGTCAAAAGAGTTAGTTAAAATATGGTAATAGACCAAGTATCTGCAACTCATCTTGCTACCAGTTGTTTATAAAAAAAGTATATAAATTATATTCGATATTTTACATGACTCACCCAGTCCTCTAAGCCGAAATGATCCGTAAAACAAAAGAGTGTCTTTGTGTCGTATGAACGAATCTGCACTAAAACTTAATTGAGATTCACAAAGTACGGTTGTTATTCAAATGCATTTTTTTTCACTTTCCGGGATGTTGTTTTAGTATGTTGATACTGCATTAACAAATATACATGTGTATGAAGTGAAAACACCAAAAAATAAACAACGGTTGCGATAGACACCTATACACTGTTAGATGCCCATACTATCACTTTAAAAGAGCAACCGACATTGATTGCTATTAAAATCGTTGATTATACACTGATTGATACCCAGGACAAAATGTTCAGTACTCTCTGGGTAAATGAGAAAACCCAATAGTGACCAGCCAGGCAGCCTCAAACTGTATGCGGCTTCGGTCAGTATACGATTTGGGGTCGCCTGACTGGTCAAGAGTATATTACTTAGTTGACAATGCATCTAATTCCCAAATATGGAACGGCCGACGTTTATGGTCCTGCCTTTTCTTTGCATCAGAGTGCGCAAGGCTAGTATCAGTTTTAAAGATCAATCGATCTTATTCCGAAAGATGCAATCAGAAACGCATATCACGCAGCTTCTAAGAAAATCCCATTCGCCCAAATGCAAGCGAGCGAACTCGGGGATTCGGCAGTGAGATTTCGACAAAATCCCTTCACTTCAATAAATGCACCACAAACTCTCGTCTGTCAACGTCGCTGCCAATGAAATACATGTTGCAGACACACTTAGGAAACAGTTGATAACCACTAAAGGAATGGGCGCGATCGCGAAATGGCTTTTCATCCAGAAGAGAAAGAGAACTCTTTACAAATAGGCACTACTTTCGACAATCACCACTTGAAGCAAAAATCTTAGTGTGTTTTCACCATAAATCAGCCAATCGTGATGCAGCGACTATTTCCGGAATCCCCGGCAAAATGTGTAGTTATTACCATAACTATTTCCGGAATCCCTCGCAAAATGTTAAAATTACCATAATTAACCAGCCATACGCGCATGCCCACACGCGCATGCCCACAACATAGTCCGCATACACAGCAACTCTGAGTCTCTTCGCAAGTGCAGCGACGCTACATTACAGTGCACACAACATACATTCATCTATCTCTTGCGCTAATCATCACCGCTCAATAACAAATCACTCAAAACACAATACGAAATCCGCTTCGAACTACTTTCCACATCCACTTCTACTTTCCTTTTGCTTTCACGAGCCTGATGCTTTCACTTTCACTTTACTGGCGCAATCCGCAATTACATGACGCACGCTCACATACGCACGCAAATTAACAAAGCAACATATCACATACATAGAATAAATACACAAATAACAACGCACTAAATCACTTGGCTTATATCTTTGCTCTTCTCAAAAAGCAGTGCCATCAAATGCCCCTCATACGCGCTATTCGCTATGTCGACAACAGCCCTTTCAACATAGTAGTACATAGCCCTACAGCAACAACAACAAGCGCGCGCCAAATATGGCCAATTGAGGAAAGACACAATGAATTTCTCGCAAGTTAGCAGTCAGAATAGCTTTGTATCAATGTATAATGCACACCAAATTGTTAAATGACCATTTACCAGGTGAATACAACTGAACGGAGTATTTGGTACGTAGACACAAACATGTGAAACTTTCAAAGAGTCGAGCCCACGATGTTCTAGTTGCAATAATGTAACTCTCACTCTGCTCTCCGTTAACACTACGTTTCGAGTTACAAGTCGAGACGATAGAAGCAATGGAGCAAAATCAAAATCTATAAAATAACATTTTCTCCGGCAATTAGAGTAAGGATCACCCAAGAAAACAATTTGTATTCATTCCCAGACGAAAAAAATAAACAGTTAACGAGATAAAACATACTTTTATCGAAAATTAGATTTCCCAATAAAAACTCGATCAAATTTCGGCCATGACAGTTACCGCGTGATCTCGCGAGATTTGAAAAAGAAATGTAGGAGGAGCTATGCCATATAAGGTAATCCTACTACGATGTTTACATAACAAAGAAAAAGCCCGCGATGGTACCCCGCCGTTTTTGCATGTACCAGAGTAATCACTTTAAACGCCGGAACAGAGCTTTTTACAAGATGGCCGACGTTTGAGAAAATATTATTTGAAAATGAATTTAGATCTAACAAAATGTTGCAATTGCGGGAAGGAATTTTCAAAACAGAAGAAATCTTACGGTCGGAGAAGTTTGGGAGCAAGTGCAAAACTTAAAAAGATCGACAAGACGTTAAAAGACATAATCGAAGAAGAATTTACTGTGCAAATAACACCCGATTCAAAAAATCAACGCTTCCTCTGTGAATCATGTTCGTGGATGCTTGTTTCCATGGCCAAATCTTCAGTTGCGAAGCAAGAAGCACTGGAACGATTAAAAGGATCGACAGGGGGTACCACCTATCTCGCCAAGAAATTACGGAGTCCGGTACCTACTCCAAGGAAGATAAAAAGACTAAGAACTGCTTCTCCACAAAAGGTAAACTCACTTTGATTGTACTGTATGTGTAGGGCATTTATGAAACGTTTAACCCCATTTCTCATATAGATAGCTCACTCTGCCAGAGAATATAATAAAGCATTTTAAGAAGATTTTGCTGATAGATTTTGTCAAATTGTTTTCAATGCCATGTATTTGGAGAAGAATTATTCAAATCTAGTTAAAGATAATTGTGATGATTTGAGACAGTATCAGGTCATTTCCCCCTTGAACTGTTGCCCTATGTAGCCCTGAGACGTTCACCCTTCTTTTATTTATAATAATTGATTGGACATGTATTTTAGATGTATGTGATAGTTGGTACCCAAATGGATTAATTATCACTTATCTGTTTTATTAGCTTGGCTGTTATCGGAGGAAACCCGAGATGTTGTCATAGCCAGCTCGTCGTCCACATAATGCTAAAATCTTAATAATTTGTCACACATTTGAACATTGCCTTTAAAATCAAAGTTCTTCCACCTACAACTGTGTTACTTGATATGTATCTGCACCTTCATTTCTTCTACATGCCATGCCCATTTATGGTCACTAGGCCAAAGGTCAAGGTCACTTTGACCTGCACCCACAGCAAAGCATTCGCACACAATATGTGGTGCTCTTGTTTAAATTGCAATGATAACTGATGTGACAAACTTGCAGGATAACTTGTTTCATGAATCATTCATTTGATAGATGTACAGAAATAATGAATTCATAATCAGTTATCCAACCAATGTTGATTAGAATATGTTTGACTAGTTGATAGGCTATTTGAAAGCATTCAAAAAAAAATAAAAAATTATTCTAATTTGAAGATGACAAATAAATTTGTAATGGAAAATTCTCCTTTTATCACAATGATTTCTTCCCTACCTAACCAATTTCTTAATTTTCCATTACAAATTAAAAAAAGATTAGAAATTGGTTGGGTAGGGTAGAAATCATTGTGATAAAAGGAGAAAGTGCTCATATTGACAATAACCCAAGTTCTGTTGAATTCAAGAGCACTTGGGTTAGTGTTGCACTGACGTATTGAATTATGTTAGAATGGTTTTTCTGGTTTTTGTTACATTTTTTTTAACTCTTTTTTTCTAGCAGACACATTTTTGTGTGTTGCAGCAGATGACCTTTAAAACCAATTGACGAAAGAAGAAATTGATATTGATGAGGATATTTTCTGTATAACACTACGAAGCTTAATGTTGTATTGAAACAGCAGATCCTAATTGCTATCTGAAAGTTAATAGAATAGAAGTACAGTATTTCAAAGTTGAATCAATAAATTGTAAAAGGGATTAAATAATTAAATCAAGTATAATTGATGTAATTGGTTTGATCCAGATAAACAATGTGCAGTTATGAGAATTAGCTCATTTTAAGTAATTCATTTTTATTTTACATTCAAACATTTTTCAGGACTCTTCTGCAGACATTTACAGACAGCTTTTCGTGAAACTTGTTAAGACTCTATTTGTATTTTGTAGCCAACAACTTCATCTACTGACCCAGCAAGCCACACTGTTCAACCAACACAAACTTTTTCAACAAAAACCAAACCCAAATCAGTACCGGTAAGTAATGCTTATCTTTATACAATAGATTAAACTTTGTTGCTTTCTACAGGGCTTTTTTATGTCATTTTGGGAATATGACCCATACCCCTGGGAATGGGAAAATTAATTGTAATTTTGGACAAAATTGGGAAGAAAGGGTTTACTTAAATGTTGATGATTTTAAGTTTAAATGAGGGTATATTCAATAATTCTTACTGATTGTAAACATACTGTACTGCTATATTAACCCATTTATGCCTAATAATGATTTAGTACATACAGAAAATAACTATTAATTTTAGCAATTCTATTCTATTATTTACACTGTTAACTTCTACTTCATGTGGATGCAAATTAATAATTACTTTTTTTCTGCAAAAAAGTGCAATTCATTTTGTGTTTGTTTTGGATGGGCTTAACTGGGTAATAAAGATATTACACAATTATATAACTTATATAATTATTAGTCTGTATACAAACATATCCATTAATTATTAATAATTAGAAACTAATTGTTATATTTTAACCAACTACATCATGTGGAAAGTTTGGAATCCTAATAATACTTTCTTATTTTTACATTAATGAAAGTCAATTTAATGGTCTTGGTCTTTATGGACAATACTGGGTATAACTTGGTATCTGTGTTTTATCTGATTGACATTTCATGAACTCACTTACATTATTTTTCTAAAAATATGATATGATATGTAACAGAATGGTTTTTATGAAGGTAAAGGGAAATGGGTAGAGTTATGATGGATTATACATGTAATCTATCTTTTTGTTATCATTCAAATAATTTTGTTGATCTCATGTTGCATTAAGACTCGTGCCCCAATTTAGTGTTTTAAATTATTGACACAGTTTTATGTCATCATTTATGACACTCACACAGTTTGTTCAACTAACAATAACACTGGGCCGCTTAGATAAACATTGGGCCTATTAGGGCCAGACAAAGGCCCTCTAACTGTTTATTAGGGGCCATAAAAGGTACACAGATAAGTGCCAATTAGGGCCCTCCCATTAACTGTGAAAACATGCTTTGATTGCTACAGTAAGTGACAGATTTCTGTTAATTGTGTTTCAATTAAAAAAAAAAATTCTTCAATGATCACTCATTATCAATTCTGACTTTAAAGTTTAATGACTGTTATTGTAATTCTTTTGTAATCTGCACAAACATGAAACCTAGAGATTCTATTTGGGGATTTTTCTTTACAATAGAGGCTAGCAGAGAAGTAGGGATGATAAAAAACAATTACAACTGCATGTTTAATGAATAAAAAATAGTATTGCCCAGTATTGCCCCACTTTCAGAGTATTGCCCGGGGCGGGAAAAACCGGGTTTTCCCGGGGGCGGGTTTTTCGTGCCAACCCTGAAGAAATATTATAAAATTAGGAAAAAAAAATACCAGAAGTCCCATTAATAGAAAATTGACTCATCTAACTGTTAAGGTCAGAAGATAACACTAGGCATAAATGGGTTAATCTAGGGCTAATAATTAGAAGTAAACCTGTTGTTATTTCATTACTTTTTTTTCTAAGCATCAATTGGGAATTTTAATCTTCAATTTGGTAAAAAAAAAGATACTTTTTGCCATAGGGAATATAAACCAAATAATGGCTTTAAAATTGGCCCAAAAAAGGCCTGATCTATATTTGCCCAGAGGTTATAAAACATTGATCATGCTAAAGTCAAACCAACCCCAAGCATTTCTGCTTTTGATTGGTTTCAACTTTACACATACTTATTTTGTTAAAAAAAGTCTGTGTTCAGTCTGTCTATCACAAACCACATTGAATGGAGACAAAAAAGACCCAAGAATGTCTGAGTTTGTTTTGCATTGAGTATGCTCAAAGTTTTAATTAACACAGCATCCAATTGTTGTGATCTAACAACTAAGTGATTGAAAACAATGTTTGTACATACATTTATTATATTTTTAGCAGACATGCTCAGTAATTTGAGATTTATTAATTATGATTAAAAAATGGATTGGGACAAAAGCTATCAGCATATCAAGTCCCTCTCCTAGTAAATAATTGTATCTTGTAGAGGAGTTATAAAGGGTTATTGCCGTCATGCAGTGTTAAATTTTAGAGAGCATCCAGAGTCATATAATTATAAACTTGGAATCATAGCAATTTTAAAATATTTCATTTTCACCCTTTTGGACTCATCGATTTATAAATGAAGGGGAAAAGGGACCTATTGCTTGGAAAATGTAAATGAAACACTGCAGGATGATAAATAGGGTTGATAAATAGTTACCATATTACACAGTCAGAATATTTGTTATGACAGACTTATCATATATAGAAATCCATTAAAATTAAATTTAATAAATTGCATACAGGGTAGCAAAGTTATGTCATGTACTATTTCCTTGATAGATATATATGAAGCTAGAAACTTCTAACTCTTTCATGCATTCAGGTGACTTTTTGCTTCCTTGTCACTGACACAATTTGAAATTAATTGTTTCAAAGTGAGAAATTCCTCATTTTGTAAGTATTTTTTGAAGGAGTTTATGTGATATGAAATGCAGATTAAAACAAATTTCCTTATTTTTGCCAATTGACCTTTAAACTGTAAGTATTATTCCTGGCTTTTACGAGTTTTTTTCCGGAAGACTCTGATCTAACAAGAAAAATCTAATTTGAGCACTTTTTTTTATCACAATGCTTTCTACACTACCTATATGTACTACAAAGCTTTAAATTATTTTGCAAACTTAATTGTCGCCTGCATACTTTTTATGCCCCCAGATCGAATGATCAGGGGTATATTGTTTTTTGCCTGTGTGTCTGTCATTGTATGTGTGTTTCATTGTATGTGTGTATCCCAAAACGTTAACGTTGCTCATAACTTTTGCAATATTGAAGATAGCAACTTGATACTTGGCATGCATGTGTATCTAATGGAGCTGCACATTTTGAGTGGTGAAAGGTCAAAGTCATTCTTCAAGGTCAAACAACAAATTGAAGGTCAAATACCTACTGGGGACAAAGTGTTTCACAAAGACATCTTGTTGTATTTGTAAATGTGAAATATTTGTGGTTTGCTTAATGGTAAACAGGCTAGGACTGAAAGGGCTAAAACCTTGTGTGGAAAATGTAATCTTTTCAGATTAAGCAATTTTTAGCTCCACGTGCCAAAGGCCAGCGGGGCTTATGTCATGGTCATGTGTCTGTCATGTGTGCGTCCGTGCATGCATTAACTTTTCCTTGAAACATCTTGTTCTCCTAAACTACTGGTCAAATTCTGATGAAATTTCTCAGGAATGTTCCTTGGGTGAACCTCTTTCAAATTTCTTCAAATTATGCCCCTGGGGTTAAATAGGACCCTGTCCCGGGGGTCACAAAATTGAAAATTTGCTTATATAAGGCCTATTTTGTGAAAACTTTAAAAATGTTATTGTCAATAACCATTGAGCCTAGGGCTATCAAATTTGGTATGTGGTGACAACTTATAGTCCTCTACCTAATTTCTTAAAATTGTGCCCCAGGGATCAAATTTGACCCTGCCCCAGGGATCACAAAATTGAACATGCTTATATTTGGCCTATTATGTGAAAACTTTAAAAATCATCTTATCCATAACCAATGGGCCTAGGGCTACCAAAATTAGTATGTAGTGACATCTAATAGTCCTCTTCCAAATTTGTTATATCACTGGGGTCAAATTTGACCCTGCCCCTAGGGTCACAAAATTGAACATTTGCTTATATAAGGCCTATTTTGTTGAAACTTTTATTTTTTTTGTCCATAACCATTGGGCCTTGTGCTATTATATTTGGTATATAGTGACAACTTATAGTCCTGTAACACATTTCTTCAAATTATACCCCAGGGATCAAATTTGACCCTGTCCCAGGGGTCACAAAATTGAACATGCTTATATAAGGCCTATTATGTGAAAACATCTTCTTGTCCATAAACATTGGGCCTAGAGCTACAAAATTTGGTATGCAGTAACATCTTTCAGACCTCTACCAAGTTTGTTCAAATTATGCTCTTTGGGTAAAATTTGACCCCTAACCGGGGGTCACAAAACTGAACATTATATACCCATATATCTTGCTTATTTTGTGAAAACTTTAAACTATCTTGTTCATTACTCTAGGACCTAGGGCTACCACACTTTGTATGTAATTAGATATAGTAGTCGTCTACAAAGTTTTTGAAAATAATGCCCCTGGGTTTAATTTGACCCAGCCCAGGGGGTCACAATAGTGAACATGTGCTTAAATAGGGCCTACATTTTAGTATTTGGACATGCCGAGAATATTTGTTTCAGCCTTATTTTCAGTAGTGGAGCGATACAGGGCCATCATTGCCCTCATGTTATTTGATTACACTGTTTCAATATACAGTTCCTGTTAGGGAAATGAATACATTTGTTTTAGATCCAAACACTTCATTTTAGATGCTTTTCGTCTAAGTCATCAAACCAAAGGTCAATGTTCTTTTTTTCCCCTAGTTGACCCGAATCGAAGCAGATGTCCAAAAGGCCCTTGGCTACATTCGCCGTCGTCAGTACAGCAGAGGGCTTTCTGCATTGATGGCAGCACGTGTAGGATTTAAGAATGCCGTGAACAGCATGATCCAACAAACTGTGCGAAAGGAAGTATCCAGACTATGTCAAAATGCACAATCAATATTCAAGGGAGGTAAATCCTTGGAGGAGATGAAAAACTTTTCATGGGAAACAAGGTACCAGGAAGGGGTGAAAGAATGTCCAATGCTGACGAACGTGTTAATTGGTGCAACTACAACAAAAAACAGTAGTAATTATCTTGGACTGGCATCAAATCCATCTACATCTGCCAAACCAACCATAGGGACCCTCCTGGCAATCATACTGTATCAAAGGAAGCCACGTATAATGTATGATCTCCAGGAACTGAATTCAATACAGATGTGGCTTGCAGGCTGCAAGAGAGAGGTAAGAACCAAGCTTGCTTTTTAAATATTTGCTTTAATCCATACTCCAATGTGAATTTTGTAATTGATAAGAATTGAAAATATCAGCATACAACAATTATAAAGTTCTCATACTGTAATTGAACTTGCCATTATGACCAAATGAGAATGTGCTCGTTTTGAGCTACTTAATTATGTGCCACAATGGTTTCTTCAGTTGTCAGTTATAGATGTATATACACACAAATATATTGAAGCTTCAATTTTTTTTTCTCTATACACTAAACATTCATCTGCAGAATGCTTTTTAAACAATTGGTTCTATAGACTAAAATGCGCTTTTATATCACCTTTGGCTAAGGCCAAATTTTACCTATTAACTAACAATAATATGTCTTTACGAGTTTGTTGCATATCACTTTTGAAATTAGTGTTATGAAAAGAGAAATTGCTCAAAATCTCAATTTTCCATCATGATCTCTACCCTTACAAAGCAATTTCTTCATATTCTTTTACAGTTTTAACTGTTGTCTGCATTTTGATATTTTGTCACTAGATATGTTTATGGCCCGGAATCAATTGATTGGGGGTTTATTGTTTTTGGCCTGTCTGTCATTGTATGTGTGTCCCAAAACTTTAACCTTGGTTAAAGTTTGCTCATAACTTTTGCAATATTGAAGATAGCAACTTTATATTTGGCATGCATGTGTATCTCATGGAGCTTCACATTTTGAGTGATGAAAGATCCAGGTCATCCTTCAAGGTCAAATTGAAGGTCAAAGCAGAAAGGGGGGCATACCGCTTTCATGCATGCATCTTGTTGTCCTTACAAGCACTCTTATTACATTTCAATTATTTATAATTAGTATTTATATTATGCAGAATGCACATGCTGAGATAGTTATATATGCGTCTCCCCACCCAATTGGGAGACATTGTCTTGCTTGTTTGCATCAAACTGTAACATTGGCCCTAATGCAGATAGCAACTTCATATTTGGCATCCATGTATCTGTTCGGATTTTGATGGGTGACAGATCAAGGTCATCTTTCAGATATAGGTCAAATTGAAGTTCAAAGAAGTAAAGAGGATACAGCGTTTTCACAAATAAATCTTGGCTGTTTAAGCCTTTTCATTCCCTCAAATGTAACGTTGGGAGTATATGGTTTCAGACCTTCATTCTGATTTAAAATGTGTAAAAATGATCTCTATAACCATTTATTAGATTTCATCGATATTTGGCAAAAATTATATTTGGGAAGAACACCTTCAGATTCTTTGATGAGTTTGATCCGATAGGAAATATTGCAACTAAGGACAGGGCTTGTTCTCATTTTATTGTAAATACTGCAACTTTTTAAAAATCTTCTTTAAATAGTGCAACTTTTAAAAATCATCTCTAAAACCATTGGAGTGCTTAAGGTTGATTAAGGGCCTCTTGTTTATAATGTAGAATTGTAAAGAGAATGCCACTTATTAAAAAGTTGGGCCTAAGAGTAGTTTCAGTATTAACCCATTACCAAACAGTAACAGGAGTTTACAGGTTTGTTGCAGACGACGCTATAAATCATTATGATATAAGGCCAAAGTGCTCAAGATGGGCAATTTCCCCTTTTATCACAATAATTTCTACCCTACAAAATCAATTTCACCACAATCCATTTCAATCTTATTTGTCGCCTGCAACCTCTTTCAATTTGGGACATTCCAAAATGTGTCCTTTAGTAATGTGTCAAGTTATATTATAGAAATAATTATTATTTACAGATGTTCAGCAGATTCGAGCATCTAGGTCTGGCAACTGGAATTAAGGGAACCAGGCATTCACTAGACAGGGTGCGGAAAGAGTATGACTGTGCAGTTTTTGAGTGGAAGAGAACAGTTACAGATTATCTGTTGCTTCCATCAGAAACATCTGCTTCTGACACCATCCCATATGCAACAGGAGGGGACGATTCAGATTCGTTACCATCCATAGAATCCATTCTTGATCAGGAACATACAAGTCCAACTGAAATGCAAGTGTCTACTCAGCTGTCACCACAACCATCTGACTCGCCACAAGAATCTGACCACGGTAGTATTATATATAGACAATCTTGATGTTTAACAGCAGATCAGATATTAATTGAATGCTTAATTGTAGATATAACTTTGAACAACAATGGTAATAAAAATAGAAGTCAAGTTTTTTCAGTTGAGCCATTAAGGCCCATTCTTGCACTATTGTTATATAATATTCTATAAATCACTGTGACAAATTGAGTATTGGCTCTTTATGAGCAATATCTCGCTTTGTCACTGCTGTTTTGGAAATCAAAAGCTGTATTTATATGTTAAAGATAGTTCATATTGAGTAACAGTTTTAAATTACGTGTTTGACAAAGGGTTGATATATTAAGCTTAACTGGCAAAACCTCTCAAGTGTTCAATAAAAATCTTTATTCATTTACTTCAATTAACACTTTACCAAACGGCAAAGTTTGTTACATATTGTACTGTCCCAAATTAAAAGGAGCTTAAGGCAATTGATATTGTAATAGAATGTCAAGATATTGTTTTGGTTGGGTTGTATCCATTGTGGGATAAGATGCTCAAGTTGAACAACCTTTCATTTCACACAATTTCTAGAGTCACCTTTTCCAAAATCTTAAAATCTCTTTATTGTCAGGTAATGGGTTAAGCCAACATGCCAAGTCATGACATAAGATCTTGCTAGTAATATGTGTAAATACTCTGTTGCAATATTTGATTGTTAACTTGTTAAGAAAATTAGAAAGTCTCTTCATTTTATACGCCCGAGGGGTCTTATTATGTTATGAGGTGTTTGTCCATCCAGCGTCTGTCTATGTGTAACCCCAGAGTAACTTGCCATTGACTATCAATTTTATATATTGACTATCAATTTTCGGGCGTATATTGTTCCGCTCTGCGGTGCTCTTGTTAGTCTTTATATTTGGCATTATATGTATGTATTCCTATCAATGGTGACAATCATATTCAAATTGTAATCATAATAGCAAATCTCGTGACTGTTTCTCGTCAATTAGGATTTGTGCAGTACCTGTCTGCATTTTACTTCCATACTGTCTGATAAAATACCTAGATTAAGCTTCCTGAAACAGACATGTACACGTTTCCATGACTATTTAGCTTCATAATTTGATCCAGAACTAGACTGATTATATGCAGCTTCCCTTGGAAATGCACATACTATAATCACTTAACTTGATCTTTATTTACATTCAACAGACAACGGAAGTTCTCTGTCACAACAACAAGAAACAGATGAAAGCACAACAAAAACGAGCAAAATTGAACATGAAGGTAATGAAATTTCATAACAATTAAATCATTTTTTAACCCCCTTATTTGTGAGAAGTGCTAAAGCCATCAGGCACCAGCAACAGTGTGTGTGTGGGGGGGGGGATTATTTTTGTTTTTGCTCTGTCTGTTTTTCCCCTTGGCTTGCCTTTAACTTTTACATTGGCTATACATTTTGAGCCATTGCAGATAGCAATTTCATATTTGGCATGCACATGTATCTCATAAAGATGTAAATGTTGAGGTGGGACAGGTCAGTGTCATCCTTCAAGGTCAAATCGAAGTTTGCGTCCAACTTTTACATTTACCATAATTTTTAGCCATTGCAGATAGCAACTTCATATGCAAATGACAGGTCAAGATTGAACAGAAGGTCAAAGTGGTAAATGGACATAGAGGTTTCACAATCACATCTTGGTTCATTTATGGATTTCAATTAGTTCTTATTGATGTTGTAAGTTAAATATTGTTTTGTAATTTAACCAAAATAATCATTCAACAAAGTCATAACTTGTGCTGTTGAGGTGTGTTTTTATGATTCAGACCATTTACAAAACATTTGTGTGAAGTCTTTAGTGATTTGTCCCTGTAACAATTTGCAGCAGATAACTCAACATTTGACAAGCTATATTAAATTACACAAAGCATTTTAGATGTGCTGTTCTTATAAATCTTTTGATCTTGTTGTGAATGACAAAAGTGGAAATTGCCAATTATGAGCAATTGTTTTCTTCATCTGCAGGCACCCAAGAGGTAAATAAAAACTCAAGTGGTAAAAAATGTGCATTTACATATTTTAGGTAGATTTGGATTTTCATTGTGCTTTGACAATGTCAACCAAAAAACCACAGTTAGACACCAGACACGAGATAAAAGAAACAAGATATTTAACATGGTCCAAGCGTATGCAGCGCGTGACAGGATACCAACAACACATTTATCAGATGCCTGGCCAACACCACAGGACATTCTCAAAATTCCCCTTGAAAGGTATCTCCCTTCGGAAATGGACGAGGTTGATCTCCGGTTTGAAATGACGATTGTTGTGATCAGGGTACTATGCGACCATATCCCGGCTTTTAAGCGCTTGTCAGGGGACATCAACTGGCACATGCAACACAGATACTCGAAAGAGTCATCTTCGAAAAGCAATCTTGTAAGTATTTTTTATCCTTGGTTTTAACTTTTAATTTTATGCCATCCACCATTTCCCAATTTATATAGCACTCATGAGTTACAAGTCACTTGCAAAGAAAGCAACAAGTGCATACCACTGCAGAATAAATACAGGAAAACATGATGTTTGGAAAATGCACGTGGGAAGTAAATGAAATACTTTTGCCCTGAAAATGATGGTACAAATAGATCAAACCCAAAGGTTAACAAGTTTTCAACTGAAAATTCTAATTTAATGTAAAAATTTCTAGATATTTAACAAAAGGAAAATGTGAATTAATTTAAATTGAGTGGAATAAAATTGAATGATTATTCCTAATGTTTGGTAGCTGTTTTTTATGTGCCTGAATAGTTTTATTATATTATGGCGTTCATCTGTCTGTCTGTCCATCTGTTAGCAACTTCTGTGTTTGCTGGATCTCCTTTGCTATTCAATATATTTAATTGCAAAACCCAAACATAGAACATTCTATACAAAACATACACGAATTATAACCATGATATGAAGTTGTGTACAAGCGCATATATTTGACCCCTTCTGATGTTCTCTTGTTATTATATGGTGTACATGTAGTTGCCTAAAATGTCAGCCTAAAAGTGCTTGTTAGGTCTGCAAATCTGTTTTCAATTATAGAGAAGACCTTTTAGAAACAGAATATCATGACATTGTGTAAATGTCTCCCTTCAGTCTGTGCAAACTACACAGACTGATCCGTGACAACACTGTATGCAGATATTTTGTTTCATTATTTGTTTGTGATATGTTTTAAGTAGAATGAATACTCATTTCAGGTGCCTCTTGGTGTACTTGACAAAGATGAAAGTCAGGTGTCTGATACCATAGACATCATGGATGAATACCATAAATATGTTCCTGTGACACCAAATGGAGATCCGATGACAGTTATCCTGCATGCAGATGGACTAAGTGTCGAAAGGGGAAATAATGCACAGTGTGCGCGTATCAACGCAAATTCTCCGTGGCAACAGTTGCAGGGATTGACCATGAATATTCAAGAATGGCACAAAAGATGTCTCTTACTTCAATTAAGCATACAGCCCTACTTGTGATTAAAAATGTTCATTGTTCAGCACCATTCATCCTTTTGAGCAGAGCTCAAGACTTGGTAGCATTCAATACAGGGGTGTCAGGTTCTATCCCTCGTCGGCCAATATTCTTTCCTGTGATATTGAATTCAATGATTGTTATGGAAAACTTTCATGCATTCAAAGCTTAACAGAGTTCAAAGTTTCAAAGCTAAACAGAATTCAAAGTTAAGTGTGTGCAGTCAAAATTGTTGACATGATTGATTAAAGGTTTTAGCTCACCTGAGCACAAAGGGCTCATTATGGACTCAATGCTATGTCATGGTATGGGTCGAAAATGCTATCCAGAACAAATTCAAATTACTGTAGGCTAAAAATTAGGTCACTTGACTCATATATTAATTGAAGGAAAATAAAGTCTGCTTTTAGAGACTACATTTTAAGTCAAATCATCAAATTGATGAGAATGTTTGTCTTGATGAATTATCTGACAAGTTTAAAAATGGACCACCTTTGGTCAAAAAGCAGGTTTATCTGTGTGTTAAATTGAAAGCTTTGAGAAGAGAACTATGTAAAGAACACAAGTTTTTTTAAACCATTAACATTTTAATAGAATGTGAACACATTAATTTCTCTTATACTACTTTGGTTTTGTGAGATTGTGGCATACTGTTGACAAAATATATTTGATTTTTTAGCTCCGCTGGCCAAAGGCGAGGAGGGCTTATGTAATGGTCCATTGTGATTGCGTGCATGCATCTGCTCACTTTTTCTTAAACATCTTCTAAAGTTCTGGGCCTATTCTAACCAAACTTCACCCTAATGTTCCTTGCATGGTCCTATTTAAGTTCCTTAAAATAATTAAATTATATCAAGAACTCTGATTGCCATGACAAAAGCTGATTTTTTAAGGTAATCTTTAAAAATCTTCAGCTTCAAAACTGGTCATCAGATATAAAAAAAATCTAATTGACAAGCATTAATGTCATCTTGAGCAAACACATTTTGTAGTATGAAGTTAGCCGGAAGAGATTATAAGGCATAATAAATCATAATGTGTAACTTTTGACCTATGCTTGAGCTTGATCCTAGAGACCTGGTTCCCATATGTGACGATGTTTTGACATTTATATTTTAAATTGTAGGATATTTATGATGAGCTCTACTCCGGATCCAGTGGAAGAGAAAAGGGGACACTCTATCAGCTCAAAAACTACTTCAACCACAGGGGTGTTACCACAAACATCAAGGAGTCATTCAACCACAGCGAAGAATTCCTGGACTTCTGCACCAATGGTTATTTGGTTTTGGCAGCCATGCATTTCATGTCTACATCAGATATTGAAGAAAAACCACAGGATTTCCCATCAAAGACAGAAGAAGAGGTCCATTTCCTCAACAAAATAGCTGGGAAAATTGTTGACATGGTTTTCTTGTCCAGCCAGCCAACAGTAAAGAAAATTGTCTTCTCAAATGGGGAAGACAGTGATGAATGTCCTTCAGAGTACTGTGTATGCCGGACAGAAAAACCAGGCCTTACAATGGTTTTTTGTGACAATAAGGCCTGTCCGAATGGTATTTGGTTTCACCTTGAATGTCTGGACATGGAAGAGACAGATGTACCAGAAGGGAAATGGTGGTGTACCGACGAGTGTAGGAACTCTAAACCAAGTTTAAAAAAAAGAAGAAAAACCGTGGCTGGTAGTTTACAGGACAACAAAAGGAACTACGCAATAAAAGTCCTGTGGCATGGATTGAATCAAAAAATTAAAAGAGATGCTATTCGCGAAAATGATGGGAGCAGAATCATCCGCCACTGGAAATTCGACTTGTTAGGCTTCTACGAGAATCATCACCCGAAATACTTCTTGGTTTGCCATCAACTTCTTTCTGCTATTAATGGAGCAGTTTCACCACGCCTACAGCAGACACTAATTTGGAACAGAACGGTGAATCCAAATGGAGGACTGGGGAAGAATATGGAAATGGACTTACAAATGGAGCATTACAACAAGCAATATAAAGGTATATATGATGCCTTTCGTCTGAAGTATATGTGATCTTTTGAGAATCGTATTTGCAAATCAGATTTTTCTGTTCTGGGAAAAGTATTTAAGTTGTTAAAAATGTCGGCAATTTCAGAATTTTCCTAGCAATAGCAGACTGGCCCAGATTGATACTGAATCTAAAGTATTCTCTTTGAAGTACTACATTTCTTCATAGACTAAATACTTACACATAACAGGCCTAGGAACAAAATGTTCTGCCAGTAAATCATTCTTGACCTTTACCTAGCTAGATGACTTTCATGATCAAACAATAAACATTTCTTGATCTATATTTCTTGGTTAACAAGCAACACTGATAGAAGTTTGATGCAGACATCAAGTTCTCTTTAAAAAAAAAATCTCTGAAAAAATGATTTGACCAGCATAAAGGGTGTACATAAGTGGCAGTTTTCTAATCAGTATCCTGTCATTCTTTACTAAATCCTATGTTATTGGTACTGTTTTGTTGTTGTTGTCAAAACAATTATAATGAGTACCCACAACATCAGGTTTAAATCATAAACATGAAAGTAAGCCATGGAAATATTCTCCTTAGCTAGAGCATGGTGGCATATTCCATTATTGATTAATTTAATATGTATTTCAGAGAGTGTCAAAGATGCAGCTGGCCAATTGACACAAGATACAATTGCCAGACACAGCCAAATGGTCGGTATTGGAAAATTGATACGACAAGTATATGAAAAGCAGGTCTCTGGAGGTCGCAAAAGTGGTGTCCAATCCAAGAGTGATATACACAGGGACAGTGACATCAAAGAGTTTGTAGTGATGATGAAAGATGAGAAGGTCTTTTCAACTCTTCCTGGAAGAAATCACCCAAGTTTCCCAGATATAACATTAAACTTGTACCCCAAAACACAACCAAAACCTTTCAAAGCCAGATTGGTGAGATTGCGCAAAGAAATGTCAATGAAAAGGGACATAACTCTTCAAATGCAAAGGAACTAAATAAACTGTGAACAATCTGGTCTGGCATTGCATTTATTGGAATTAAACACTAAATAAGTTATGTGAAGTGAAAGTTATATAACCCTTTGCCAAACAATTACGATATTTAATGGTTTTCTTGTAGAAATCATTTTGTGATAAGGAGAAATAGCTCAAGATGAGCAATTTCTTCTTGTCCCAAAATATTGTTACCCTACCAAAGAAGTATTTTCATATTATGTTGCACATAATATGTCCTATGCAACCTCTTTCACGTTGGGACAGTCCAAAAAGTGTTGTTTTTTTAAGAGTTTAGGGAATTTAGAAATGCTCAGAAAAAGAATTAGAATCTAGTATAGAAAGCAATTCATTGAAAGCATTCCTTGAATATGGATTATGGAAGCATGTTAAATTTGTTGATTGGCAAAGTGACATACTCTTTACCAAAAATCAAATTTTGGACAATCACCAATTGAAGAAGGTTGCAGACTACAATTATTAAAATTCAAGTTGATATCATAAAAAGAAATTGCTTAGGAAGGGTATATATCATGGCTGGCTATGTAGAAATTGCTCTACTTGAGCAATTTTTCCTGTTCCGAAAATAAATATAGAGTGGTAAATTCTCTTTGGTCATGGAGGTATGAAATATGACGTATTTCATTGTTTGAAGTTGAAACCACCTGTCAAAAAAATAGTTTTGCTCATCATGAGCAAATTCAACGTTTGGCAAATGTTTTCAGAGGTGACAGATGTCGCTTAATTATATAATATTTTTGATTAAGAAACATTGAAAACAAACAAATGATTTATCATAAATGAATGCAAGAACAGAAAGTTATAGAATTGAGAAATTTGTTATTCAAACAGTGCTTATAGAATTAATCGATAGTGCTTTCATCCTCCTGTTTTACCTCTGGGGATTATAGCAAAATAATAGATAGTATGCCCTTGTTCTTTCAACACCTTCAGCAGGGACTTGTGACAAGTATGTTTCTTGATATACCATCTCTTGAGGAAGACTTAAAAGACCAAAGCAATATCAAATATTTTATCAGCACTGTGTGAACAACATTTTTTTTTAAATAAATGAAAGGAGAGAAACAGCATTTTATATCGTTTTTTTTTCAATATATTTGGGTTTAACAAAAAAGTATACTTCACCATGAGCATCATACCATGATACAAAAACTTAACAATTCAATTTTAAAAGATAAAATGATTGACAAATTGTCAAAATACATGTCAGAGTTATGGAACTTGGCATGGCAAGTGGTCAACATAGTTGTGCATTGGAGTTTGCATTGATAGTGATAAATGCATTCAATGTATTCACTCAACAGCAATTGTACAGCAGATGAAAAAAGATTGATCAAATTTTTTCAAGTGCCATTGAGGCATCTTGAAATTATTATTTCATAAATTTTTAATCTTCCTGACCTGACAAATGCCTTCTTAAGTCTTTTGTAAATAATAAAAAGTAATACATATAATTGGAAAACATTGAGATAATCTTAATCAATTATCACTTTGTCTGAATGTTTTTAAATGTGGTCTGGAGATAAAGCATCTGAAGGCTTTTGTATCAGGGTAAAATATTTATAAAATAATATCAATTTAAGATGCCATGATCACTTTTAAAAAAGATGATATAATGCTGGTCTGTTTTAAATGAGCTGTATAATAAAGATTAAGAAATGAGGAACGCATTCAGAGGGCCATCTATTTTTCCTTCACATGTACAGAGACTACAACAGACTGTACAGCACTGGCATTTACTACAACTGCAGTGTTGACATCCATTGATACAGTATTTTGTAATCTTTAAAGCCTGCAGAAATTGCTCTGGCATGCCATCAAGTTGGAACTGTGCTAAAACTGCAAACCTTAAACAATTTTCCAGTTTAATACATTCTTTCATTTCCTCTTCCTCACATTTGGAAATACTTCTCTTGAAGCCATAACAAACCGCATAGCCTTTTCTGCCATCTCTGGCACAGCGACCAACCTCTTGCCAATAGCTTAGTGATGTTGCAGGCAAACCCCAATGCACCACTATGCTGACATCTGGAATGTTGATGCCCATTCCAAAGGCAACAGTTGAAATAAGCACCTGAATATTGCCATCTTCCTTAATAAATTGTTCCATTATTCTATCTTTACTGTCCTTATCGGTGTTAGCATGGAACATCTCAACACGTCTGTTTTGTAAAGAAGGAGAGTCATTCACAAAAAAATGATGTTTCATTTCTGAAACAATCCATAAATACAGGTTGTAACAGATGTTTATAGATCTTACATAAATTATTATTTTTTTCTGTTTGACATCGCTGATCAGGTGATTTAGTACCCAGGCAAGTTCATTCTCATATTTGTCGGTACTTGCTCTCATATCCAAAAATATGTTTGGCCTGAAAATCAGAAAGAAAATTTATATAAGAAGTTTAGTATGTCTTATTGTGTTTAACCCTTTTCCAAATGACACATTTTGGACTCCAAAATTGAAAGAGGTTGCAGACGACAATAAACATTGTCATGAAATATGACAAAATTGCTTTGGTTTGGTAGAAATCATTGTGATAAATGGAGAAATTGCTCATGATGAGCAATTTCTCCATTCATTACAATTATTTCAAGAGTCGTCTGCTACAAACCTGTTAAATCCTATTCCTGTTTGGTAATGGGTTAAACGGGTTAAACTAATTGAAAAGATGGGAAAACAAAGTACACAGTACTCCCAAGAAGACTTTTAAGCAGAAATACTTCTAAACTTAGAGACAACAATCTGTTTTCCTTGCAATCAGCAAATTCCTTGTTTTAAACTTTATTTTCATAAGAGAAAAACAATTAATAAAGAAATCATTTGACGTTTTAATTCATCTGCTTAAAAATTCGTAATACAGAAAAACAAATGGTCACATTATCTTAAATGTATGTCAAACAGGATTTTGGTAATTTTCATGTTGCTTACAGCCTGTTTATATGCAGTAAAGGTTAAATAGTATACTCCTGCATACTGTATATTCTGTGGACCAAATATCAAGAATTTTGTAAAACTATACCTATCAGGAAGAGCAGCAACCACTTTAGTTTCCTCCACTTTGAAACCCAAGTGTTCGTAAATGTTTCTCTGTATGCTTTTGGTGGCTGTGGCAGTCAAAACCAGGTTTGGTTTGTAATACTTTGCACTACAGATACTTCTCTGTAGGCAGGTCTGAAATCCAGTCCCCTGAAAATGGCATAATACAGATAAAGGATAATTCATTGAACAAACAAGTGCTGTAATAAGTTGTAGGTACGCCTTGTGATAAATAGTGGATTAACTTACTCAGAATGAGTGATAACTATTTTTCTCAAAACTTTAACTATCCTATCAAACAATGGCATCTATTGCAATGTGTATTGAATTGTGGTAAAATACCTACTTCTACATAGTTGCAAGTAGGTTGTTTGGAAAAGAGTTAAATAATAAAATCACAAGCACATCAATTGAATTCTTATCAAAAGCACAAATGGTTATATCCATTACAAAACAATATCCTTTTAGATTTTCATAGTAAAAGCATCTGCATGAGAAAATGTAGCCACTATTTTCTTTTTAATACCATATGACCTTTTTTTGGACCGGAGGTAAACCATTTTCGAAATGGTCAAACTTGTCATAAGACTCACATTCTGATTAAAGTTTTATGATAATTTGTGTAAAGATATAGTCTCTATAACCTGCACAAGCTAAATTTTGAACACATGCATGGACGAACCGACATCTTGGTATCACAATATCTCAACTTGAGAAATTTATGTATTCAGGTGAGCTAAAAATTTACTGTAAAATAATTACCATGTTGAAATACAATGTGCTTCGTCAAACACCAAAACACAGATTCTTGATTTCAAATCTTCCTTTATTATTTTCATCCATTTGGCTAAAGTTGCTGCTTCTGGCGAGGCAAATAGAACACTGAACCTTCCCCCTCTTATATCTGAAATAAAATGTTCCAATTATTGTAGCTGTTAGAAAATAAGTTAACTTTTGAATTTCTAAAGCAGACAACCTTAAAGCATCTGCAGTCCAAAAAGTGTGTGACAAAGTATTTTAAGATTGTAAAAGAAATATTTTAAGATTGTAAAGAAAGACGTGTGTTAGAAACACTAAATCCCCATTGATCTTTGACATTGAAGGATGACCATGACCTGTCACCCATAAAAATGTCCAGCTCCATGAGATACATATGCATACAAAATATCAAGTTACTATCAGACATGTCAATAATGAATTGATATGGCTAATGTTAAAGTTGGACACAAACTTGACAGTTGACCTCGAAGAAAGACCTGTACCCTTTACCCATCAAAATTAGTACCTCTATGAGATACATATGCATTAGAAATATGAAGTATATGGTTAAAAATGTATGGTATACCTTAAATGATATTATATGTTTGACCTTGAAACCATGAATGATGACATTGACCTGTCAACCCTAAAAATGTGCTGCTCTATGAGATACATATGCATGCTACATGGGAAGTTGCTATCAGGAAAAGGTACGCAGGTTTGACAAAAAAACAACCAAAAGGTAAACCTACCAACCAAAAGGCAAACAGACATGGCAAAAACATTGGGGTTGGGTAGTAAACATACAAATGACAACGGGCTCATAAGCATTTTTTCATATGCCACACTTCTTTTTAAATTTCTGTAGGGTGGTTTATGTTGCTTGGATGGAAAGGTTAATAAGTAAAAGCTTGGAACAGATAGACTATTTTCGTATTACAAACATATGTCACACAGACAGATATGTGTTTCAATTTAACCAGCTCATGGATATTTTTCTGAAGATTCATTATCTAAAACATGACATATTAAACAATATTTCATTGTGCAACTGGTTCTTATCAGAGCTTCATCAATTCTATCTAGGGTTTTATACAAAGCTAGCCCTATCCCCCTTCTCAATGATACTTATGTTTCAGTTTTACCTTTAATTTCTGTTTCATTGGAGAGGGATGCAGCAGGAATGTTGTGACTCTTCAGATATTCAACCTGATCAGCCATCAATGCCTTCAAAGGAGAGATGACAAGAGATGTATGCCACACATCTCTTTCTCCTTTCAGCTGAAAATATGTTAAAGGAGCCAGTGAGTTTCAAATTGTAATATCTACTTCTGAGTTTCCAGTGGAATCTGCTTGAAATAAAAATGTTTATATATTCATTACTGACAATGGCTGTGGAAATGATTTCCCCCACCCTTTTTTATGTGTGTGGTGTTACCACTCAAATGTTACTCAGTTTTTTTTCATCTAAGTCTACTCTGATGATGAAGTTACATCTTTTTCTATAGAATCCAATGAGCTGAGAAAATTTGTAATATCAGATTATATTTAATTGTTTCCCCCTAGATACTAATGCTTTTGTTTTAGACAACAAACATAAAACAATTTTACTCAAGATAATGAAATTCTCTGTTTGTTTCATTCTTCTTGCATTTGAAATAATAAACAAACCAGCATTTCCTAAGATGTTGCTTCTTTTTATGAAATAGTGAAAGTCATGTGCTGCAATTAATTCATCTACTCTTCAACAAATGATAAAACTGTCCATAATTCAAATAGGTGACACCCAACACATTAATTTGATTATATAAGAATATGAAGACATAATCATTGATTTGGTTGGGTAGAAACCATTGAGATAAAAGAAGAAATTGCTCAATGTGAGCATCTTTTATCAGAATAACTTATAGAGACAGGGCCCTTGCTACACTTTGGGGGACTGGGGCCGGGGCCCTTAGAGGGGGAAATTTTGCGTTGTTTTGGGCGTAAAGGGGAATTTTAGAAGATCTTTTTACCAACCATTCAACACTTAAAATTGCTATAATTTAATGTAATTTACAAAAAAACATTTAATCGAAGGTTAAAAGCATGATATCAGCTGGCATCATAGGTATCAAAGTAAAAAAATGGGTTTTTTTTTTTTTTTTTTTTTTCTTTTTTTGAGGGGGGGAATATTTGGCTGAAATAGGGGAACACAGTATACTATTTTAAAAAGGAAATGGGGCCGAATTTCGGCCCCAAAAACAGAAAAACGAGGGCCCTGAGAGAGGTCTACAGCAAACTAAAATCCTGTTTATGTTTGACTTGTAGCACATTTCAGCAGATTACTTTATTTATATTTGTAAGTCCCTATTGCCTTTTAGTTTAGCCTTCGTAAAAAGAGCTAATTCTTTGAATCGGTAAACAAACAAAAGCATGCCAAGTCGGCATCTTTCTTGTGACCGCTTCTTCTATTATGAATTTGTTTGCAGCATTATAGTTTACATCTACGTGATTTGCAATCATAATGGAAGGGGTGGGGGAAGAACTAACCTCGTCTAAAATCAATGGTACAAAGATGTAAGTCATTGATTTTCCGAATCCAGTTGGTAGCAATCCAAAAACATCGCATCCATCTAATAAGTACGAGATGATATCAGTCTGCTGTGGCTTCAGGGTAACATTTAAACCGTATTTTTCTTTTACTCTCTCGATCGCATTTACGTAGGCCGCCATGTTGGCTTTATTGAAAAATACTACGATTTCCATATATAGATACGATTTCCATATATGAAAATGGGTTTCTGACCTATTTTCTGATTGGCTGCCAAAAACTTATGCAAATAAGGTCAAACCGGAAATTCCAACGTTTTGTTTCAAGATGGCGGACGATCTAGGCGAAATCACTCTGATCCTTATGTTGGTTTTGGAAAAAGTGGAAATAACGCTTTAATTGGTATGTTTTATTAGAAATTTTTACTCGTATGAACTGGAAATTCTTTTTTGTCCTCAAATAGTTCAAGTTTAATGCTCTACACTGTAAGATTAGTCTGTTGTGCCGGTGCCCGGTCTACAAAATGCGCACATACCTCGTGATTGGGAACCAGCGACAAATCGGGATAGTGCATGCTGGGCAGCACGAGTTTGTACGGTCTCTTATGCACGGGTGACTGATGCGAGAAGACGTATTTTCCCAAGCTGAGTATTGCTTGGAGTAATTGTGAGCCTGAGTGAGTAATTGTGAGCCTGAGTATAGATTATATTGTATTATATTGTATTATATTGTATTTTATGTGTGTTCAACACGTATTTACCTGGAAGGCCATTCCCAGAAGATATAAGTGAGTCTGTGACTGTGTATGTGAGTCTGTGAGTTGCCTGTGATTGTGTAAATGACAGGCATTTCCCTGGAAGTGTATTCCCAGAAGTATATGTGTATGTAAGCCGGTGACTGTGTGTTTAAGTACGTATTTGCCTGGAGGTGTATTCCCAGAAGTACATGTATAGTGCCATTTTGTGACGTGCAACCGACGAGTATAGCCGACGAGTTCCCTCGACGACGACGAGGACGTTTGGTGCATCCTGACGAGCATTCCAGTTGATGCCCATGTGAGTAGTTTAGTATCTTGTCGTTGCTAGTAATTGCTGTAGTTGTTGTGAAAGAACCCCAAAGAGCTAACCGTGAAAACACTACAATGGCGCCCAACGGGGGACAAAGTGAAAATTGTGTTTAACGGTTAGGCTAGTTGCAAAATCAATCGGCATCGCATAATTTATTTTCAATCGACGGATCAAATTTAATTTAAAGTCTATAGAAACTGTTCGTTTCATCAAACGTGATTTCTGTTGTTAACTTGTTGAACTCAGTGTTCGTCTATTTTAAGAAGTGTGTAACAAACAGACGGCATCGTAGTTTTTTTCCATTGTTGGCATTCGCCGGCCATGTTATCAGTTGGTGAAATATTTCTTAAAAAAAGTGATTTTCCAATGCTGTTTGTTACAGTTTAATTGCTTGTGTAATCAACGGATGGCCACGTGTTTTTTTTATTTGGCAATTTTCCCGTGATTAGTTGGCGCGTATTCTGTGCGCAGCAGTTCATGAAAAACGTGTTTGGTTGACTGTTGTATATAGCAGTGTAAATTGCTGATATATCGGTAACTAAAGTCCGAGGAAATAGAAGTTTACACGCACGAGTTTTGTCCTTGGCAATTTTTTTTATAGCAGTGTTATTGCGAATGTAAACTGGGTCCCGGGAAATTGGTGCTTAACGTTAAGTTAAAGCGACGTGTTTCTTACTTTCAGTTTTTATTGATTATTGATAGCAACAACAGTGATAGCGATTTTGTTAATTGGTTGTTGTTGGGCAATTAAATTTTAATTGTCTACCAGTAGATACAAAAGTTTTTATTTCAGAATTTCTCAGCCCATTTATTTTAGGTTGTTTATTAATTTAACTTTTTCATATTTACTTGTAAAGTTCTAAATTAACAATGGATATGGGAAGTGGATATACCCCACCATTTTTACTGGTAGTACCCAGAAAAATTCGAGTGAACTACGACACTCCCACTAGATTATGCAATATTCTGGGTGTGGGCAGACAACTGGCACAGGCCATTGTTTTGATACGGGAAAATACGGGAAATTTGTTACCACATACTTTAGAGGCAATTATAGGGCGGCCGCTGACCTTTGGTGACATGACCATGTTGGATTTTAGTACTAACCCCGCATTATTTAGAGAAGCCCTGGGGTATGGGGATGGGGCGGAACATGTTGGGGAGGGTGGAATGGGGCGGTCAATCGCAAATAGGCCCATGGACCCACACGAAAGGTGGATAGATATGTCTGTGCTCGAGAAGGAGTCGGTAAGTCAGGATCACGAGAGGGCCCAACTAGAAGCCCAAATTTCGGCTCTTGAGGCGGACGTAGCTCAATGGGACGATTTTCTTCCCCAGATTGCAAAGCCTTTGTTCCCAAAGCGTCTATTGTTACAGCCGGACAATATGATGACAAGCATACCGAAACCGTTTAATGTCGCATCAAGCGTCCCCGCCCCGCCCCCTTTGTTAGGTTTGCCCCAAAGTAGGGACAATGGGCCTACGGGATCCCATCGTGCCTCAAAGGGCCCTCTTGCCCCGGATGGTCTACCTGTCCCAATTCCATCTACCATCACTATTCCCATACCCAGCAATGCACCGGTTTTCAATAATTTGCCCGGACCAAGCAACCCTCCTGGCCCAAGTATTCCCCCGACACAGAAAGATCGGGATGTTCTGACAAAATTGCCTAAGAGCCTGCTATATGATGGGCAGAGCAATTGGTTTGTTTTTCAGAGCAAGTTTGAGCGCTACGCAAGGGTGCAAGATTGGTCTGACGCAGAATGCGCCGATTGCCTTGGTTGGTGTTTGACAGGAAAGGCGGTCGATTTCTATGCGTTGCTTACAGAAGGGAGAGGGACGGTACCTTACGCAGAGCTAATGCAGCGACTGCAGGAACGTTTTGGCGCCAGGGAGCTTACCGCCACCGCGCAGGGCCGTTTCAACGTTGCCCATCAGGAAGTAGGCGAGTCCCTAGACAATTGGTCAGATCGGGCGCTGAAGCTGGCAACAGCGGCGTTTCGTGATCTGCCCTATGCATACGCCGCTGAACAGGCAGTGACGAAGTTTTGTCACGGTTTGATTGACGAGGAGGCCGGCAAGCATGTTAGTCTGCAGTTACCAACATCTATGGGAGATGCGATGAACATGATGAAGATATATAGCCATGTTCAGTCGGCTTGCGCCGCGGCTCCGAGGTATACCCAGGAGACTGAGCAAGAAGAGTCAAGGTGGGTTCACGAGGTGAAGAAAGCAACCACTGCGGATGAGGTCAGTGTGTCGGCGGTCGACAAATTGACTCAGGTGGTCGAGAAGTTGCTGGATGCTGTGGAGAGATTGTCAAACTCTTTTGGAAGTTCGGCCGTTGATCCCTTTGTCCGACAACCGGGTAAGCCATTTCGAAATAAAAAAGGCTATGCCGAATACCCTGTGGAGTGCCCCTACCCAGGGAAGGTCCGGAACCGGTGGTACAACGACCAACGCCAGGTTATGTATCCTGCGGGTGCGGGTGGCGGAGGTTTACGTGGGCATCGGAACCAAAATTCAAAAGTCCGCCCTGAGGGATCGTATCGCGGCAGATATGGTTCCAACTGGGGACATTTCCATGCCATGTCCTTGCCCAACCATAAGGAGAAGGAGCCCGTTGTGGTAGCTGCGACGACTAAGCAGTTGGGCCAACCGGAAGTGGATCATGTAAACCAGCTAGGTCCGGTTTCCCAGTTCTGCATGAAGGTGCACCATGCCAAGGACGTGCACGATGCAGTTCCCTTGGTGCTGCCCACAGTGCCAGATGTCGTCAGTGATCCAAGGATGGTCATTGGCGAGAGCACTGAAGGAGACCATGGAGATCCTGTGTGCGATGATGAATTTCGCTTGCAGCGCGTTGCGGTTCAGTCTGCGGAGGCGGCTAAAAGCATGGCGACCGACAGGGCCGACCAGGTGGGGGCCAAAATAGCCCAACGAAAAGCTGCTGAAACTACTCCGGCCACCGGAAGGCCAGTCCCTGTCAGACGGGCGACAGAAGATGCCGCGTGTGACCGCCGTGAGGGCGGCGCATGCGGATGCCGAGTTACCCCAGATGACAGCTGGGAAGGTGGTGTTCGAAGACTTGTTAGGCGTGGTTCCAAAGGGTGGCGACCCTCTAGTTCTCGCCGCTGGGAGCGGTCTCAGCGGTGGAAATTAGGTTGGCGACCACCAGAGCGTCTAACTTCCAAAATCTGTACCGCCTAAAATTGTAAATGGCGAGGTTAATTGTTAGTAAAACTAGGAAAACAATGCAAAATACAAAAGACCCCCAATTAAAAAAAAAAAATACAGTAAAGTTGCAGTGACATTCTATTCGCGGTAATGTATTACGGTGTACGCGGAGTATAAAAGTAATAGTTCTCTTAAACATTTCGATAATAATAAGCATGTGAAATTAATGGTATACTCTTGTAGTAACACTAAAAGCAGCAGCAGTAGTAGTGGTAGTGGTAGTAGTAGTAGTAGTAGTAGTAGTAGTAGTAGTAGTAGTAGTAGTAGTAGTAGTAGTAGTGGTAGTGGTAGTAGTAGTGGTAGTAGTAGTAGTAGTAGCAGAAGTAGTAGTAGTAGTAGTAGTAGTAGTAGTAGTAGTAGTAGTAGTAGTAGTAGTAAAAGCTGTTGTTATGAATATTACATGAAGTACGCGGTGTATAAAAGTAATAGTTCTCTTAAACATTTTGATTAGTTTGATTAGATTGTTTTGAATATATATGTCCTATTGTCTCAGTTTAAGCCCAGTCTTTTATTGCAATATTGTTGGAACTATAAAATTGAAATTAATCTGAGCAGTGCTCTGCGAAATGGGGGTTTAATGAATAGACATAAAGTGTCGTCCCAAATTATCTTGTGCCGTCCGCGCTTAACTTCCTGTAATTTTTGTATTACTGCGCTAAGAAGTGCTTTGCACAGTCACGGATGTGTTTGATTATTTTCCGTGAAGTATGTTGTTTTGTTTTTCCTTATGGTCGGCTGTGACATTGTCGGACATTGTCGGACGACCGCTGTCACACCGCACCATCGGATGTGGTAACTACGCAGATGGTGAATAGAAACCCGGTTTCCCCTGCAATATCCCAGTCTTGGCACCTCCGTCACCTTTTATCCTTCCATGTTAAGATTTGTGAGTCGATCTAACTTCAATCACTTCGTCATTGCTGTATCATGTCATGTATTTCCGTAATTTTCTATAAATGAATTTATTTTGTACCAACCATATGCCGAGCAATGTCGCAGAATTTTGTCGCATGACTTTGTTTTTTATAGGTGACAGTGCTTGACGACCACTGTTACACTCAATACTGTTGTCCGGAAGTGGTATTTCCCGGAGTTGTTCTTTTAAACAATATTTGCACGTCTTTTTAAATTTGTGTGTGACCGTGCTTGACGGCAACTGTCTCGTAGCGTCATTTTAATTTTTTGATTTGCCGGAGTTGTTTCCCGGTGCATGTACACTTTTATTTTGTTTTTATTTTTGTAAAGTACATTATTTCTCAGTGTGATCACCACATTCTAATACATAAGTGACTGTACTTGTTGGACGAAAGCCAACAAGAATGTTTTTTTCTTGATTAAGCAATTGTCAGTCGATAGCCGACAATACTGTTTTTTTAATTAACTAATGTGATGGAAATTTTCTTATGCAAGAAACATATTGGTCACTAACCGCTAGAATGCAGCGGTCTGTATGTACCCCGCTATGCGCTGGCACTCCTGTGCCTGCGGGAGGGGGATCATGGTCCCATTTGAGTCTTTATCTCTTCTGCCTTGGGTGCGACCGTAGGTCTTTTCCTCCATATAATGTCAATGATTATGTTGCAAAATGTACGTTCTCTATATAAAATTAAAAGCAATTATATGTATTATTTGGACAAAAATAAGATTATTTTTATTCTTATATTTTTAACCTTTTTGTCACTTAGATATTATTTTAACGCATTTGTAGTACCTTAGAAAGTTACATTTCTTGTGTTTTTTATTTTAATATAACCAAGAGGATTTTTATTACCTTAGAAAGTTAAATTTCTTGTGATTTTTATTTTAATATAACCAAGAGGATTTTTATTGTATATTATGCAGTCACATGCAGAGGGCGTAGGCCTTCTCATCTGGGCTGCGAGGAGATGTATTTGTATGCAGTTATTTTATTTCTTAAAATTTGTGAAAATAGGTTGGAAGGTGGGTACACTTGTCCAATTATTGTGCAGACAAGAAAAGGAGCAAGAGTTACCGGACCTTATTGTGAACTTTTATTTTTAACTCTTTATTAACAAAGATTATGGCTCATATGCGTTCATATTTGTGCGAAGGTGCTAAACACAAATGGTCATTTAATGGAGATGCATTAACTTTAGTTGTGGTCTATGGCAGGCGTTGCGCCAAGAGAGAGGCCGGCATGCAGACCTAACTTTGAGGTGTTAGGTCAAGGTGCTTACGCAAGGGGCACTATTACTTCATCGGTTGCGCCGGTATGATTCCTTCGCTGTGTGGCGTCGTCCCAAAAGGAGAAAAGTGGGAGGAGTGTTGTGCCGGTGCCCGGTCTACAAAATGCGCACATACCTCGTGATTTGGAACCAGCGACAAATGGGGATAGTGAATGCTGGGCAGCACGAGTTTGTACGGTCTCTTATGCACGGGTGACTGATGCGAGTAGACGTATTTTCCCAAGCTGAGTATTGCTTGGAGTAATTGTGAGCCTGAGTGAGTAATTGTGAGCCTGAGTATAGATTATATTGTATTATATTGTATTATATTGTATTTTATGTGTGTTCAACACGTATTTACCAGGAAGGCCATTCCCAGAAGATATAAGTGAGTCTGTGACTGTGTATGTGAGTCTGTGAGTTGCCTGTGATTGTGTAAATGACAGGCATTTCCCTGGAAGTGTATTCCCAGAAGTATATGTGTATGTAAGCCGGTGACTGTGTGTTTAAGTACGTATTTGCCTGGAGGTGTATTCCCAGAAGTACATGTATAGTGCCATTTTGTGACGTGCAACCGACGAGTATAGCCGACGAGTTCCCTCGACGACGACGAGGACGTTTGGTGCATCCTGACGAGCATTCCAGTTGATGCCCATGTGAGTAGTTTAGTATCTTGTCGTTGCTAGTAATTGCGGTAGTTGTTGTGAAAGAACCCCAAAGAGCTAACCGTGAAAACACTACAAGTCTTAAAATCATGCCGGTGTGATTCACTCCGGCACTTGCTCCATTGAAAAGACCTTTTGGATTCATAACTGTCGCCGGACGTAGGACGAAGACAGTTATGTTTATCACAACTAACGATGTTCCAACGACTTTTTTTCAAAAGTTCAAAACTTTACGAAAGCCCAGTAAATTCTCTCATCCGATCGAGTGTGGGATGTTTAAGATTCTCTAATCCGCACTATCAAAGGCAAACCAGATCAATGGATTCGATCATTCCAGATCTGGGCCTGTGTCAAGCATGAATTTAGTAGTCCGTATCTGGGAAACCTTTGTGTAGTTCACCCCTTAACCAACAGGCACCAGCAAAAACTCTTCTATTGAGAAGGAGTGCTGTATCAGAAGAAGAAAGGGTTTCCCGGACTCGCATACAGTGTGAAAGAGTAATTTCAGTATGATGGTTGCAGTTTCAGTTTATTTGCACAATCAGCAAATACATGCTGTAGGTCACACCACGGACTCTAGATTACACGGATATGAAACGGGACCGTTACGCCAAATATCTTGTTGTGTCTCAGTCACGTGACCGTGTCGTATCTGTCGATCTTTTATCGAAGCGCCGATGTTATACGTTTGATGTACCCACTCGCGTATTTTGTTAAATTATAGTTTCATTTCTAGGCCGATTTTGACAAATTATATATCATTAGAAAGCTTACGTAAGTTAGTTATCAGATATATAAATATATATTAAGTTTTTCTTCTGATTTTGGCAGCTCGGCGAGTTATAACTTTAACTTTTGCAAATATCATACCGTTTTGGAGTTTTAGAATCTAGATTTACGGTTGACATGTTCGTACTTTATATCGATTTGTAGCGTTTATATTTGGAGTTCAGTTTTAAAAATAACATCTTGCTTAGGAGAATAGAATTCTGTATATGATAGAAAAAAAATTGGTTTAAAAATGAAAGCAAGTAAGGAATGAAGGCGGAAATAAGTAGCGCGCGGTCCTAACGAACCGAACTGATGGCGATTATGCTTTTGTTTAGATACCGGCCATTGAATTTCCTTTGCCACGATTATTATATTTTTTATGGAATATATTGAAATATTTTGTTCTAGAGACATATCCATAAAGCCAAGTATTAATGAAGCTTAATAAATTTACGATTTCAGCTCTTGATTATAACACAGAAAGGGTGTTAATTTTATGATGAAACAGCGTATACAAATGTATAGCGGACCCTCTTGATATTTTTCGGCTTTGCATACTTCAAATATAATGGGTGTCAAATCATTCATCGTTTGTTGTTTATTATCAAAAAGGTAATTATGTAAAATTATATGAAAGGTTATTAACCATAAATTATCAATTAATTAAAATTATTTAAAGATTCCTGAAAATCACGGTAAACTGTCTATGCATGTATATTGAAATATCTTTATAAGTTAACAGAGTTATAAATATATAGAATTCTAAATTAAAACTCTGTATTATTTGTATTTTTCGGAAAGATTATTTAACCCCGTTGTGGTCAAATGAGAATGCTGTTTTTAATTATGTTGTTCCGTACACTACCATACACTCTTTATAGGACTACGAAATGACGGAGTTTTTTTACCGGTACCCGCTAAATACGTTAAATGTTAAGTATTAGATTTTTTAAATGTTTAAAATGTACATGTATAGGTATTAAGCACTTATAATTATTGTGATTTAGCTGGCTGACATCTATACAGTATTTAGTTTATGGCAATCTGTATGGGCAGATGACTATAAATGTTTTCAATACGCTACATATCTTATAAACGCAAAATTGAGTATTTGGCGTTACATTACTCCAAGAAATGACCACTAATACCACGAGAAGACATGGAGGTATCATAAAAAGTGTAATCTGACCAGACATTGCCACCTGTGGTTAGGGACCAATATACAAGTATAGGTCCCTGCTGTGGCGTATGACACCATAGTGTTATTTAGTATTGGTCGGCACAGTTTCTGATCATAACGAGATAATTGGTTTGTGCTGAACACAGGGGCAATAAAACCACAGATCTATCAATAAACAAGATTATTGAGATATCTTTTTTTGAACACCGCGATAAAAATGCTCAAACCATGGACTCTAGATTACACGGATAAGAAACATGGCAACATTCTTAGAATCATCACTGCTATATGTGTAATCACCTAACAATTCGTCTAAAAATAATTTATATATTTGAGTTGAAGACGATGTACTGTTGTTTAAGTCTGAATAAACTATCTGTCTGCCTGTCTAAATCCAAGCCGTCATCGTCCCGGTGAAAAAAAATCTGATTTTCAATAGTTGGACATGATGCCCTGATGTCAAAATACGAAATGACCCGCGTAACACGGACCGTGATTTTCAAGAATCTTTAATAAATTGATAATTTAAGGTAAATAACATTTCAAATAATTATACATAATTACCTTGTTGATAATAAACAGCAAACGATGAATGTTTTTGACACCCATTTTATTTCAAGTATGCATGCAAAGCCGAATAATATCGAGAGGGTCCGCTATATACGCTGTTTCATCATAAATTTTACACCCTTTCTGTGTTATAAACAAGAGCTGAAATCGTTAATTTATTAAGATTCATTTATAATAAGCTTTATTGATATGTTTCGTGAACAAAATACTACAATATATTCCATAAAAAAAAATAATAAGATGGCAAAAGAAATTCAATGGCCGGTTTCTAAACAAAAGCATAATCGCCAAGACCGTAGCATCAGTTCAGTGCGTTAGGAACGCGCGCTACATTTTCCCGCCTTCATTCCTTAATTACTTTCGTTTTTAAACAAATATTTTTTCTATCGTATACAGAATTCTATTCTCCTAAGCAAGATGTAATTTTTAAAACTGAACTCCAAATATAAACGCTACAAATTGGTATTAAGTACGAACATGTCAACCGTAAATCTAGATTCTAAAACTCCAAAACGGTATGATATTTGCAAAAGTTAAAGTTATAACTCGCCGGGCTGTCGAAATCAGAAGAAAAACTTAATATATATTGATATATCTGTTTACTACGTAACGTAAGCTTTCTAATGATATATAATTTGTCAAAATCGGCCGAGAAATGAAACTATAATTTAACAAAAGACGTGAGTGGGTACATCAAAATGTATAACCTCGGCGCTTCGCTGTACGCTAATCGTAAAAGATCGATAGCCACAACACGTTAAAACGCGCGGTGGTAAAACATTAAATGTGTATTTCTTGTGTTTAACTCGCTATAAATCCATTAATAACAACGGGAATATACTAAAAGTTATATTTTTTGAAAGAGGAATTAATAAGCAACAAGATAACGTATAAACCAATAAAATCGGATGAATAGTTTTTGCATAAGATTGACTTTACTACAGTAAGGGTCAAATACTCGATTCATCTCCTGTCAATATACACTCCGTGGTCACACATACTAAGCAAACATAAAAAAGACCATCATAGTGTTCGAAAAAATCATTAGCACAAACTCCCCTCATAGTCGTACCCCCTATTTCGGTATGTCAACAATAGCCCCTTTAACATAGTACAACAACAACAAGCATGGCGGCGCCAATCATGAATATTTACGATTGC
Source organism: Dreissena polymorpha (assembly GCF_020536995.1). Taxonomy (NCBI): domain Eukaryota; kingdom Metazoa; phylum Mollusca; class Bivalvia; order Myida; family Dreissenidae; genus Dreissena; species Dreissena polymorpha. The sequence continues at coordinate 117,908,947 of NC_068356.1, read as the reverse complement.
ACAATGAATTTTTCACAAATTAGCAGTCAGACTAGCGTTGTATCAATGTATAACGCACACCAACTTGTAAAATTAACATTTCGGGGCATACTTCTGCAAGGAATACTTGGTACGGTAACACAAAAATGTGAACATTTCAAAAATCTGAGCCCAGGAAATGAGGATTTTCCAACGTCTTTTTTTTTCAAATTCAAAAGTTGACGAAAGCCCAGTCATTTCTCTCATCCGCCGGCCTGATCAAGTGTGAGTGGGACAATCACCGTTACTACATCGAGCCCATCGCCTTAGACATGCAGCTAGTCCAGAGATACTGACGTTAAGGCTAACTCCTCAGTCACTGAGGTACACAGGGTAAGATTTTATGCAAACAGAATGGACTAGTTAACCCTTTGCATGCTGGGAAATTTGTCGTCTGCTAAAATGTCGTCTGCTGAATTTCTAAAATTAGCATTTTCTTTGATTTTTTTCAAAGAATACTATCAGAATAGCAAACAGTTTGGATCCTGATGAGACGACACGTTTTGTGGCGTCTCATCTGGATCCAAACTGTTTGCAAATTCCTTCAAAATTCGGTTCCAGCACTGAAAGGGTAAATGCATGTGCATAAAGTGCCATCCCAGATAAGCCTGTGCGGTGTGCTCAGGCTTATCAGGTACCACACTTTCTGCTTTTATGGATTGTTTTGTTTAAAGGAGTCTTCTCTAAACACAATCCAGTCTAGCTGGAAATTGCTGACCCTGATTAGCCTGTGCAGAGTGCATTAAGCTCCCTTTTCCCAGAGTTAGGATAAATTATATTGTCTAACAAGCACAGACACAATGTGTGATAGTAATTTTGAAAAGTACTTTTCTACGAATCATGCATGTTTTACAGATTGTCTGATAAGGTTTCATCATCATATGACAATATCTGACAGTTCAATGGAAGGTTTCGCAGAATCTGTTCTTTGTGGAATGTTCCACATATAGCATTATAGATCCCTGAATATCCTGTGTGGACTGCACAGGCTAATGTGAGATGTCATTTTACACACATGCTTACTGTTTTTGTCGGGCACTGTTATTCTGCACATGTTCAATGATTTCAGGGGAGAACACGTTCATCTGTAACGAGCAGAGCTGTGGGAAGCAGTTTCTCACGTCGTACGCATTCATGTGCGGGTCCACACGAAGGAAAAACCTTTTGAGTGTGAGGTGTCTGGGTGTGAAAAACAGTTCAACACTGTGTACAGGTAATAAACATAGCTCAGGGGTGGTATTCCAGTAGCTTCTTAAAAGATGAAGATAAGAAATAATCTTATCTTATTTTTTTCTTAACTAAGGATAAAATTGAGATATTTCTTAAGTGGTTTTCCGAGGAAAATCTTAAGTTAATCTTTATTAAGATTTGCCTTAATCTATTTTTATCCTCAAGCGGAACGAATGCTAATTTGCATAAATTTTCGGTTTTTACCGTTCTAAATAAAGTAACGGAAGTTTCATATGCCCATGCAGAAACATTTGTTGCCAGACGATAATGTCAACAAATATGGCCGACATCGATAAGAAGCGATCGGCAAATTTCAGTGCTAATGACTGCTTGTTGCTGGCTCATATTATGAAAGAGCCGGCTCAAGAAGGATCTATTTTGACGCGCTATGCATATATGAAAAGCAGATTTAACCCATGTAAGTATTAACAAACGTTATTTATCATTATTTGTTATGGTGTAGCTATCATAGTGTGAAGTATTTTTGACATATTTGCGCTCTCGTTTTGTACACATATTTTTTTCAAGTCGACATAGTTAATAAATTTGACACGATCATGCATTTACACTTACTTTTAATACAAAATAAAAACATTATAAAACTTGATTTTGAAACTGGTTAACTAAAATAAAAAAATATGTTACAATTATGTCATTTGACAGTTGAAAGTAGTAAATGTTTATGACAAACAAACACAGAACAGTTTTGCTTACAGGCATATTGTGGAATAATTAAGTTGACAAATGTTAGCAATTTTTTTAGCATTACTAAAGTATATTTATTCCTGGTTTAGTTAGTTTAATTTCATATTTTCTAGCCTGGCCTCAAGTTTATTTCTTGTTAGCCAATTTTTTTTAAGTGTGTTTGATAATAGATCTCAGAATGCTCTGTATCTGAAAAAAAAAGAGAAAAACAAACAAGGCGTCAAAATAGGACAGCGTCATTTTAGGGCACTTGACAATAGTCTTATTCATAGGACAAGGAAAGAATTTAGAGTTACTTTATATACTCTATATAGTATAGGACTAAATTCTTTGGCTCTTAATATTATAAAAAGTATTTTAATATTATAAAAAGTAGTTTAATATTTGTACAGCTTCAATCTGTTGCACTATATTGTAGCACACAAAGTCGAAAGTGGGACTTACCTGAAATTGTCTCACTAAAGAAATTTAGCATTGGCAAAACTGTCATGTTCCCATGCAGTTGCCGACAAAATGCAACTGAATTCGTTAAAAGACAGTAAAAGCAACGAGATTACACTACTAACCGATCTCCTGCTCAGCTAATAACTTTAATATTCAATTAAATTCGACTTTCTCGCTATATGTCACTTGGTGTTTCATGTACACATGTACACCATTTTAATTTTATAACGCGTCATCTGGTTGGTTGTTCTCATTGTGTTGGCCAATGATATGGCATTTAAAACCGAGCATTCAATCGACAAAAAAATATGACAGCAAAACACAGACATATAGCGAGAAAGTTGAATTTAATTGAATATTAAGGTTATTTGCCGAAGATGATCGTTAAGGTGTGTAATTACGTAGCTTTTAATGTCTTTTATTGAATCCAGTTGCCTTTGTCCGGCAAGTGCATTGAAACATGTGTGTTTTCGATGAAAACGGTCACGTCTCTTGTTCCACAATCTTTCAGCAATAGGCATATAGTGCGTTTCATACCTTGTGTATATATAATACCTATAAGAGGGGTATTTTTTTAAACTGTTATTTTTTGTCAATATTCGTTGTTGGAAAGTTAAACCATACACAATAGGTGTACATTTAACAATCTGGAACCCCTGGGGTAAGCTCGGGGGTGGGGGGTATGGTCCGGGGATGGGGGGGGGGGCAATTTTTTATTTTTTTTAATGATACTGCTGCCTGTGCAAATGGGTGGGGTAATTTCATTGAAGAGAAATTAAATATACAATTCCAATGGCTTTTTAACTTACAAACACCATCATTACAACAATATCTAACCATAATGTTGAGCTGTTTTTCATATGTTCCTGAATAATGAACGATTGGAAAGGTTATTTTCGCAATAAACCATAAAGCATTTATTACTTTCACAGTTTTACAAAGTGCAATTATCACAACACAGTATTGATTTAACAAGCGGATACAACCGACTATCTATAAATAAACTCGAGTTGTTGAGGCTACTTACCAATAGAACATCACCCTTTATAAAATGTTCTCCAAAATTGCACTTCAATATTAAAATACGTGTAAATAAACAATGGACGCGTTTGTGTTTTTAACTTTAAGGACGAGTTTAAGGGAATAATTTTGTCTCTTAAATTTTAAGGAAAAAACGAACAGTTTTAAGGAATTTCTTAATATAAGAAATTTATGGAATACCACTTAAAAAATTTCTTAAATATTAAGGAAAAAACTTATTATTTAAGGAAACTTCCTCAAGATAAGAAGCTACTGGAATACCACCCCAGAATTAGAATTGTCTATCATACATAAGAGAATAATAAGGGCTGAATATCACAAACATATTGAAGTCAATTTTCTGACTCATTTTTGATTTTTTTTCTCTTATTTGAGATTAGTTTGATCATCGTGCTCATTTTCATGTTCACAGAAGTTTTCTGTTTTAGTGTAACTCAACCCAGAGTTGAGGAGGAACATGTTCATATTCTTATAGCTGAGATTTGAGATTGTTTTTGAGCTGAACTACATTCTCAATACTCAGTTGAGTGGAAGCTCAAATCTCATCGTATAAGATGAGCTCAAAAATTGAGAATGTGCGTGATACTGGGCCCAAGGGTGTAAAAATGTACAAAAATCAACTGGCCATGCAGGGCTGCCAGCTGACAAAATCAGGTCACCCTTACTTTCTTTGGGGTGGTCTTAATTTAAGTTAAATTATCAAATATAGTTTTCCATTTATATTGTTATTCTATTAACTGACACATTTTTGTTAACTTGTTTATATTAAATTGTTTTGGCATTTTGACATTTTGCGGGAAAACAAACAGTGTCTCTGTAAATATTGCCCCCACACTTAGACTGTGTACAGATTTAAAGATTTTGATCAATGCATTTTAAAGTACCAAATAGTGACACAGTCATCAACTGGCTACCAGCAAGCACTGCTACAAAATCAAATTCTGACTGACCTGATCATGGGATCGCCCGAACAGGAAAGTATTTAAGAAATCTCCCTTGCCTGGAGCAATTTAGGTGGCTTATGTTTGCGGGCAACTGGAATTTTACACCCCTGGGTTTGTTTACAATTTTGTGCATGTTAAAATACAGTCAGTTTGTTGATTCTGAAATTTTATTACATAGGTATGTGTTAGTAAGATCTTGTGTAATTTGAGCCTCATTGTGGGAAACCTGGGCTTAAAGCATGTGCATAAAGTGTTGTAACAGAGTAGCCTGTGAAGTCCACACAGTCAAAGCAGGCAGAACACTTTCAGCTTTTTATGGAATTCTTTGTATAAAGAAAGTTTCTTCTAAACGAAAATCCAGTTAAGGCAGAAGTATGCAATATTGGACTTGTTGCCATGCCATGCTGAATTGTTGTTATGCCATTGTTTCTGGATGCTAGGTTACGTGCCCACCAACGAGTACACACAGGTCAGACATTCAACTGTGAGGAAGACGGCTGCACCAAGTTCTTCACGAAGCTGTCTTACCTTCGCAAACACATCCGCACACACACAGGAGAGAAACCTTTCAAGTAGGCTTAAGTGTGGTGCTTCACTCTCAGTTTATGTTTGTAGAAAGTGTTCATCTATCCCTCAAACCTTTATAAGCCCCCAATGCTTTGCATTGACTGTATCAAGGCGATGATCTCAGATTAAGTCAGTTTATGTATATATGAGCCTTGCTCTGTGAAAAGGGGGTTTAATGCAAGTGCGTTAAGTGTCTCCCAGATTAGCCTGTGCAGTCCGCTAATCAGGGACGGACACTTTCCGCTTTTATGATATTTTTCGTTTCCATAAAGTCTCTTCTTAGCAAAAATCAAGTTAGGCGGAAAGAGTTGTCCCTGATTAGCCTGTGCGGACTGCACAGGCTAATCTGGGACGGCACTTTACGAACATGCAATAAATCCCCTTTTCACAGAGCACGGCTCATATGTTTATAGTTATTGTTCTGTTCTAACAGTTGTAATATACTAACAAGTATATCTCAATTGCTAGAGTTTCTGGAGTTATATCGTTTGCTATGTTCCTATATTGTTATATTATTTAGACTATTACCTGAGGCATTACCTGGCGCCATTTTATATCAATTTACACAAATGTGTTACCGTTACACAACTTAGTTTAAAGATATTTTGGTAATTAGCTCGGCGTTTTCGGAGAAAACCCGAGGTATTGTCATAGCCAGCTCGTCGTCCGACGTCCGCCGTATGCGCCGTGCTAAAACCTTAACATTGGCTCTATTATCAAAGTGCTTCCACTTACAACTTTGAAACTTCATATGTAGATGCAACTTGATGAGTTCTACACGCCACACCCATTTTTGGGTCACTAGGTCAAAGGTCAAGGTCACTGTGACCTCTAATATTAAACTTTAACATAGGCTCTACAATCAAAGTGCTTCCACCTACAACTTTGAAACTTCATATGTAGATGCACCTTGATGAGTTCTACACGCCACACCCATTTTTGGGTCACTAGGTCAAAGGTCAAGGTCACTGTGACCTCTAATATAAAAATTAAACATAAACCTTAACTTTCGCTCTAAAATCAAAGTGCGTCCACCTACAACTTTGAAACTTCATATGTAGATGCACCTTGATGAGTTCTACATACCACACCCATTTTTGGGTCACTAGGTCAAAGGTCAAGGTCACTGTGACCTCTAAAAAAAAAAAAATCTGACAAGCTTTCATTTATTCAAAACTGCACCCGTAGCCGAGCGTGGCCTCCGTTACGCGGTGCTCTTGTTTTTTTAGACTTTATTTTGGTTGAAATCATGGTTGTTTTAGGGTTTATGAACATTTGAACAGCCTTTTACATTTTACATATAGTCTAAAAAAATAATTAATTGTTGTTTTAATTGTTTCCTGAATGTAGTCATTTCTGGGCGTCATATTTGTTCCTTAAGCATAATGTAAAAAATCCTGCAAGTTTGTGTTTCTTACTTTCTTTGCTAGTGAGCAGTCATTAAAACCTATATAGTATATACCAGTGACAGCACTGTACGACTTTCACAATGAATATTTTTTTATATGACATCAGGTGTGTGGAAGATGGTTGTGGGAAGGCATTCACAGCCAGTCATCACCTCAAGTCACACAAAATCACCCACACAGGTCGGTGATGGCATGTGTAGATTGGAGGACAGTTATAAAATTAGCCTTGCTATTGGAAAACTTGGCTTAATGCATGTACATAGTGTTGTCCACGATTACCTTGTGCAGACCGCACAAGCTTATGAGGGTCGACACTATCCGCCCAAACTTGATTTTTTTTTCTAAACAAAAGGACTTCCTTTAACGGAAAATACCTTAAAATCAGAACGAGTTGTCCCAGATTAGCATGTGCTGACTGCATAGGCTAATCTGGGACAACACTTTACGCACATGCATTAAACCCTGTTTTCCCAGAGTGCTACTGGAATTATTGATAGAAACTGAGCAATAACAATGCTTACCAGTATATTTGAGAAAATGTCTGATGTGAGTTGGAATTGTGAACAGTATTGACATAAAGACATATATTCATTGTGTAATTTCAAGAAATTACGATATATTCCTTTGCTGTTATCCTGCCATATAATGAATTTGGGATTTTCATCAGTTTAACAACACTAAAATTGTTTGTTTGGAATATAAGGGGTTTTGTTCATAAAAGAGGGCTTCTTCACATGTTAGAAATAACATAATATGATAGCATTGGGCCTGATAATTCCACTACAAGTTTTGCACAGGATTTTGTATAGGAACATGGGAAAAGTCTAAAGTTGGCAATGGGTGCAATCTTGCTATTGTTTTTTGTCTCCAATATTAACTTCTATAATACTTCAGAGTAAAAACAAGAAGAACAAATAATGAATTGTAATGTAGGCACATGGGTACCCCTGATTTTGAAATGCTAGCACAGGGATATCCCTGTGCTCAAAGGCCCCGGGGAAAGGTCTTCACATATTAACCGTGTTCTGGAAAAATTAGGCTTTTAACATGTGCGTAAAGTGTCATCCCAGATTCGCCTGTTCAGTGTACACAGGCTAATAAGGGACAACACTTTCAGCTTGAGTGAAATGTTTTGTTTAAATGAAGTTTTTTGGGGGGAAAATCCAGTTAAGGCATAAAGTGTCGTTCCTGGTTGGCCTGTACTGACTGCATAGGCTAATCTGGGATGGCACTTTACGCACATGCAACAACCCACGTTTGCCCCAAACGAAGCTCACATGAACTATTTTGTTGTTTAGGCCAACAAAAAAAAATCTCCCGATTTGGCGCCGACCCTCAACTTTTAATTGGGGTCACCAAAAAAAAAATTGTTCATTTTCGTTCATATAAGATGTAATATCAAGCAAACAAAGCATATATATACATGTATTTTTGGCCTTATTCTAGGAGAGAAGCCCTATCAGTGCGGTCAATGTGAGGGCAAGGCCTTCTCTACATCTCACAGCCTCAAGAACCACCTGAACAGGCATGTGGCAAAACAGGAGAACAAACAGGTATGGTTCGTAACCAGTGTTTTTGTGGCAAAAATGAGGCAGGTATTTGGTCCCATTCCAAATATCAAAATGCATATATTTTCCCAAATCACTGCCTAAAATTTCCAATTGAAAGTTTTAAACCAAAAAAATATTCTGTGTAATTAATTTTCTTAGTGAAAATAATATTGAAAACACGTTTTCTCAGTTTTTAAGTATATGTTAACAAGAAAAAAATACCAAATTCCTTTTTTAGCAGCTCACCTGAGCACAACGTGCTCATGGTGAGCTTTTGTGATCGCCTTTTGTCCGTCTTGTGGCGTCAACATTTGCCTTGTTAACACTCTAGAGGCCACATTTATTGTCCAATCTTCATGAAATTTGGGCAGAAGATTGGGCTCAATGATATCTTGGATGAGTTCGAAAATGGTTTTGGTTGCTCTAAAAACATGGCTTCCAAGGGGCAGGGGCATTTTCCTTATATGGCTATAGTAAAACCTTGTTAACACTCTAGAGGCCACATTTATTGTCAGATCTTCATGAAACTTGGTCAGAAGATTCATCCCAATAATATCTTGGATGAGTTCGAAAATGATGCCGGTTGGTTGAAAAACATGGCCGCCAGGGGGCGGGGCGTTTTTCCTTATATGGCTATAGTAAAACCTTGTTAACACTCTAGAAGCCACATTTATTTTCCGATCTTCAAGAAACTTGCTCAGAAGATTCATCTTAATAATATATTGGACGAGTTCGAAAATGATGACAGTTGGTTGAAAAACATGGCTGCCAGGGGGCAGGGCATTTTTTTCTTATATGGCTTTAGTAAAACCTTGTTAACACTCTAGAGGCCACATTTATTGTCCAATCTTCATGAAATTTGGTCAGAAGATTTTTCTCATTGATATCTTGGATGAGTTAGAAAATGGTTACGTTTGCTTGAAAAACATGGTTGCCAAGGGGCGGGGCATTTTTCCTTATGTGGCTATATATGGCTATAGTAAAATCTTGTTAACACTCTAGAGGCCACATTTATAGTCCGATCTTCATGCAACTCGGTCAGAGGATTTATCCCAATAATATCTTGGATGAGTTCAAAAATGATGCCGGTTGGTTGAAAAAACATGGCAACCACGGGGGCGGGGCATTTTTCCTTATGGATATAGTAAAACCTTGTTAACACTCTAGAGGTTACATTTATTTTAGATCATCATGAAACTTGGTTAGAAGATTTGTCCCAATGATATCTTGGATGAGTTTGAAAATGGTTTTGGTTGCTTTAAAAACATGGCCACCAGGGGGCGGGGCATTTTTCCTTATATGGCTATAAATGGCTATAGTAAAATCTTGTTAACACACTAGAGGCCACATTTACTGTCCGATCTTAATGAAACTTGGTCAGAAGATTCATCCCAATAATATCTTGGACGAGTCAAAAATGATGCTGGTTGGTTGAAAAACATGGCTGCCAGGGGGCGGGGCAATTTTCCCTATATGGCTATAGTAAAACCTTGTTAACACTCTAGAGGCCACATTTATTTTCGGATCTTCATGAAACTTGGTCAGAAGATTTGTCCCAATAATATCTTGTTATCTCAGGTGAGCGACTTTGGGCCTTTCAGGCCCTCTTGTTTAGTCTAAAGGAATTAGGCCCCATTCCCAAAATGGTGAAAAACAACAACACTGAACACAGTCTCCAGTAGGAAAGAGGCTCAAAATTGAAATTGCCTCCTAGTGTTGCTGTTGCTTGGTGGATATGGTTCAGGATACATTTTCACAGATCATATTTTGATCAATTGACCCTTGCTCTGTGAAAACCAACTTTAATGCATGTGCATTAAGTGCCATCCCAGATTAGCCTGTGCAGTGTGCACAGGTACCACACTTTCTGCTTTTATGGAATTTTTTGTTTAAAGAAGTCTCCTATAAACAAAATCAAGTCTAGTTGATAAGTGTTGACCGTGTTAGCCTGTGCAAATTGCATTAAGCTCCCTTTTCCAAGGGTAAGGCTCCATTATAATGTCTAACAAGTACTGTAAGAAACATGCACCTCTTACAGATTGCCTGTTAAGGTCTCATCATATTATGACAATATCTGTCAGTGTTCAGGAAAGCTTTTTGTGGAATCTGTTGTGTGGATAATGTTCTGCATATAGCAAATAATTGGTAAAATTGAATTTTGAGGCAGCATTATTATTATGTTGATTATAGAATTGCTAAGATTTGATTCCAACAACATAGTCATAATATTTAGAACCATTAGTGTATATTTGATTCCTTTATGATACTAAGATCCAGCTTTCCCAGTTTTCTTTGTATGTAAGTCATGAGATAATGTTTATATTTTGTAGAGCGTGGAGCATATTGAACATTCAGAGGTAAGTGTTGTGAATTTTGAGTGTCTTGAAAATGAAATAAATATTTAAATAGGCTTATTTAAACAATATAGAGACAGGGTGGGATTTTTCCTCCTTTAACAGATTTCATCCCTTTAAATGACACTCTTATTTTACAAATACATGTAGTTAGGAACTTTGCTGAATCTACATAGAAATGAAGAGTTTACATGAACGCTGTAATGGGGGTAGGGCATTTTCCTCCCCTGAGGTGGTTCTGAAATCACAACCCTGTAGATAATAAAATTAATAATCATGATCTTGTTGTATTTCCCACATCTTTTACTGTTTTGCATTTTCTGAGGTAATAGTTTATAATTGTAGACAACTCTACATGCTGAGTATTATCATGTAATTGTATATTTTGTACTTAACCAACAAGAGGTTGCCATGGCGTAATGGTTATTGTGTGCGCCTAGCGACCGAGAGGCAGTGGGTTTGATCCCCAGTGTGGGAGCGTTCTTTAGATCTCTCCCAAAGACACCAAGTACTGGTTGTTAGTCCCAGGAAACGGAGAGCGTTTCAACATGTCATAGGTTTTTGATGTAAACAAGCTAAAATAAATAGGTTTAAACTAAATAAATAGGTTTAAACTAACCAGCCATCAAAATGTTAGGTACATCAGCACTGACCGTAAGTTATGTGGGTTATTGTAAGGCTTTAGCAGATTGTTATTGGAAACTTTTGTGACAGAACAGAACAGAATAGTTCGACTTAATTATATAATGCTACTCATCATAAACATAGATATACAATAATAATATGCATTTGAAGTAAATATAGAAAATGCCTTATTTTGAAGAAGGATCAATTTAAATAGTCAGGTTATAAGTATTTTTTGTGAGAAAGTCACATGGATGAGATTTATTCATAGTGACCACAAAATGTCAAGCTTATGGTTTAATAATTGCAACAATTATAAAATTATTCTGTACTGATTTTCTTTGTGAAAGAATATGAGTATTTTTGCTACATATATACAACATTTGTTCGTACTTAAAAGCATTTTAAAATAAACATGGCAAGTTTTTGTAACACTGTTTTGTTTTAGCCACTAAGTAGTTTGATAAATTTGAACATATTTGGATGGGTTCAACTTCTATAAAAGTTAGGAATTAATGTTTTGCTAACATCAGCTTAACAAGGAAATTAAAGAACATATTGGTTTTCTTTCTCAATGTCATGAAGGTTGCATAACACACACTTGAGTTGATCTCTTACAATGTTTTGGTGTCAAACGCTACCAATTTGCTACCAATTTCATCTCATAATATTGTTTGCATCTTTATTTTAGTCTTCATTACCGATGATGGATGCTGAGGAGTTGCTGGAAACCATGACAAAGTTCCAAACCTCCCATCCCAGCAACCAGGGAATCACATGTAAGAAATGGTGTCACTTGCATGTGAACCTTGCTCTGGGAAAACAGGGTTTAATTCATTTGTGTAAAGTGTTGTCCTAGATTAGCCTGCGCAGTCCCCACATGCTACTCTTATCAGGGACAACACTTTCTTAAACTAGATTGCACTACAAAGGCACTTCCTTTAAGCATAAATACACAGTACAGAAAAGGTGGGCCCTTATTAGCCTGTGCGGACTGCACAGGCTAATCTGGAAGATTACTTTATGCACATGCATTAAGCCCCATTTTCTCAAAGCATGGCTCTTAATTTGTTGTGGGGTAAAAGTGCAAAATCAACACTTAACATTCTGTTTTTTTTAATTAATTATTTGTTTTATCAATTATTTGCCTGTTTGACAGATAATTTGTTCAATTATTTTTTCTGATTTACTGCATGTCTGTTCTCTGAACGGTCGACATTTGTTTAAATCAGTTAGGCTACTGTAAATAAGGAAGAATCCTTGATGGATCAAGTATATTTTATAAATGCCTGAGCTTTTAACAATTAATTAATATGATTAATTTGAATAATGATTAATATCGCATTTTCTTGTACCCGTAATCCGTTGTAGGAGAAGTGATACCCTGTGATCATTAAAATAGAAATAAATATACCAATAAAAACCGACGGGTTTCACAATACTTAAACTGATACTGTTTTTAGATATCACCTGACACGTCAAATTTCAGAATGAGGCTGAACGTGAATTTTTTTCATTTGTTACGAAAACGACGGATAATATTGATGATCATAGACCAATTGATTGTTCTTTTTTTACTTTGGGGATCTTCATGAATACTGACTCTGGTTACAAAAATGTCAAACATATGGATACAGGCATGTGTTTTGTGAATAAATTGATAAGTAATTCTTTACATTAAAACACCTAAAGAATAATTAAACAACATAATCATGGTGTATAGTTATAAATCATACACCTGTGGTTTATGACACCATGTTATTAACTAGTATTTGTAGACACAGTATCTGATCATACCAAGATAATTGGTTTGTGCTGAACACAGGGGCAATTAAACAACAGATCTGTATTAATAAACAAGATTATTGATAGATCTTTGATTAGACACCACAATAAAAAATGCGCAAATGAAGAGCGTCAACATGTGTGCAAACAATTGAATAAAACTAGTTTTTTAATCAAGAAAATTTATTTAAATGAGAAGTATATATTTTCTGCTCATTCTGAAAATGTCATTTTGTGTTGACAATATCGTTACGTCCATGAATGTTCAATAGCGTAAAGAGTTGAAATTAAATGCGTCATTGTCATATGTGGCACTATTATAAATGGCAACACATTCAGCCTCGTTCTGAAATTCTGCGAGTATTCCGACTTTGTGCTGTTATCGATTGTATTGTCCAAAGTCTTTATTGAGACATACAATGTATGTGAATTGTAAACCGTTTGTTGCAGTGTATCCAGTCGATGAGGAAGGTAACATAGAGGTAGAGCCAGTGATTAAGGTTCCCATAGTAACAGCTGGAGTTAGGCCACGATCATCACAGCCTGCCTCTGAAACCACGCCCACCTCTCGTACGTGTAACACTGACTGCAAATGTGCTTGCTGTGACATGCCCTTTGCTATAACCCCCAGGGTCGTAAAATCAAAAGTGAAAAGTGGACCACAGAAAAAGAACAGATCTAGTAAACAGGATGCCGCAAAACAACAAAAAACTTTTACTTCAGAACAATGCTGCTTTTCGCCGGAGATAAGTGATAATGTAGAAGGTTATTCAGAATTACAGGATTCTGAATGTGTTCTGAAATGTGTTGCGGATCATAAATGTGCTACTACTTCTGGCAGTAATACTTACATTGGTTCCGGTCACAATAATATTGATAACAATGTGGACATGGTGTCCAGTGATACAGGGGTACCCCTGATAGACGGTGCAGTTCCCAATACGGGGGATGGGGAGGGTGTGGAAGAGGTGGGTGAGAAAGTACTTGTTCAGCATTACCTACTGACCAGCATCATAACAAACTCGTCCAGCGGTAAACAGACCAATCAGTTGATCACCACGCCAATCATGCTGCCAAATGCCTGTAACACAGAGGTAAACAGTGACCAGTTGAAACCGGTTCCTGTCCACTTGGTGGCCAATCTGCTTGTCGGGCAACAGTGTGAAATGGCTACCGAATCTCCGGTGTCGGCCGTCAGTGCATTTAGGGCGGAATTAATACCCGAGGGCATCAACACAGGGGTGTATCCCAGCGAACAAGATGCGGCAACTTGTGAGACCAATGAAATTGGAAATATTGCATACATTAAACAGGCGAGCATTGGTGACATTGAATCCATGCCGTATCCAAACTCAATCTGTGATAACGTTGAGGGAATTACTAACATCACTGTTTCAGAACCCAGTTTAATGTCCACCCCTGTCGCTCCAATGATTATTGATGCCCAATGTATGGACAAATGTTGCGACTACACGGGGACAGTAGTGGACGGAAGGGAGTTCCTACTGACTGGCCCACTGACCACTGACCTTCCCCAGGGTGGGAATGTGGGTCAGGGGGTCATGGTTATTGGGCCAGGGGACTTGGAACTCTCAATGGCAGCTTCACAAGAACTGAATGACGCCCTCTCAAGCATTTAGTTTTCAGGAAATATGGGAGACTCGTTTGGGGAAGACTGGGCTTAATGCATGGGAGTAAAGTGTCATCTCAGATTAGCCTGTGCAGTCTGCACAGGCTAATAAGGGATGACACTTTCTGCTTTTATTTAATTTTTAGTTTCAAGAAAGTTTCTAAAAATTAAACGTCCAGTTTATGCGGCAAGTGTCGTCCCTTATTAGCCTGTGCACATTGCACAGGCTAATCTGGGATGATTCTATGCAAATGCATTAAGCTCTGTTTTCCCAAAACTGTAACTTACAGACATCTGTCATAAGAGTCACTTACACTTCACCTTTCCCCACTGAGTTATGTCTATTTTGACATAGATTTCCGAGTTAAAGTTGTCTCTTGATAGATCTATAAACTTTACTACCAGCGAAATGGCAACTCATGTTAGAGGTTTATGAGTGACCAAGTACATGTACAAAGTGCACTTTCAGTTCATCGTCTAAAACAGAACTATAATCATTGTTGTAATTACAATACTTCTTTGAGGCAATATTATTTATGTGATAATAAAACAAAGGTTTATTTTAAAACGCAGTGAACATGTCATATTATGCAGAATTATTTCTTAATATCTTAAGACTCCCATTAAGTGTTACAAGAAAGGATGAATTTATGCAGAACAGAAGATGAAGTTGTTACCTGTGTTGCTCAGCGTAAGATAAGGTCCCGTATTCACCAACCAATTCTTAAACTTAACTCTAAAAAATTAACAATATTCTCAAAACTGCAATATTCTTAAATATGGGTACATGTTAATGCATGTATTGACATGGAATTTAACACCATTTATTACACATTCGTCATTAGGAACTATTCTTTTATGACAAAAAGAATATTTGTAACCGTTATATGTTAAAATGCTGAGGGTATTTTCGTTGTTCTATGTATATGGGTGTGCTCTGTGAAAAGGAGGTTTAATGCATGTGTGAAAAGTGTCCTCCCAGATAAGCCTATCGTGCAGTCCGCACAGGCTAATCAGGGATGACACTTTCCGCTTTAATAATATTTTCTGTTTAAAGAAAGTCTCTTCTTAGCTAAAATCATGTTTAGGCAGAAAGTGTTGTCTCTGATCAGCCTGTGCAGTCCGCACTAATCTGGGACAACACTTTACGCACATGCATTAAACCCCCTTTTCACAGAGCACAGCCCATATTTATGCCCCCCTTCGAAGAAGAGGGCGTGTATTGTTTTGCACATGTCGGTCAGTTCGTCATTCCGTCCACCGAATGGTTTCCGGATGATAACTCAAGAATGCTTACGCCTAGGATCATGAAACTTCATAGGTACATTGATCATTACTGGCAGATGACCCCTATTGATTTTCAGGTCACTAGGTCAAAGGTCAAGGTCACAGTGACAAAAAATGTATTCACACAATGGCTGCCACTATAACTGACAGCCCATATGGGGGGCATGAATGTTTTACAAACAGCCCTTGTCTTTATTCTTAAGTCTCAGAATTGGTTGAAGAATACAGGTCTAGGGCATGTAGACTTAAGAATTAATAATAGACTTAGAATCAAGAAAAATATGCCCAGCATTTTAATTTATATTGGCTAACTCTGGAGATAATGTCATTTCCAAAATGTTTAAGAATTATTTGAATAGTGTTGGTAATGCCAAGTTTGACTCAAAACTCAAACAATTAGTTAATATTCACATTCAAAGAATATTCTTTATTTTAGAATTAACTCTAAGAATTGTTTGTTGAAAACTGCTCCAGGCATCAGTTGTACATATACTTAAGTAGCCAATTGAAAAATATTAAGTATTCTGGTGTAATTAAACGCTTGAAGTATGTGTAAAAACATAGCTATGTCTAGTTGTAATGAACAAGTAGAATTTCTAATGTATGCCTGTTTATCATTTTCAATATGAATGGCAAATGTCTTCATTTTAGGCACCATTTATTTCAAAGGGATCAAATTTATCATGTTGTTCTATATACATGTTCAAATTGTTTACTGTTAAAATCACGGCTGATTAATTGTTCTTGTTGAATGCAGTTGGCAAATTGTGTGCTGTGATAACCACAAGTCACATGATTTAATATGAGGTACCTTTACATAAGAATAGACATGCATGTTTACATGAATAGCGGAACCACCCATAGGGGATGTCTGTGTGGGGTCATCATTAAATATTTTTCTCAATATTTAATTTTAGCATTTACAACGCATGATATACTGTCCATGTCTAATTAAACCCATCACTAATTAAACACGCATGTTTTTAACAGACATCAATGTGTTTTTGTGTTCCAGTTTAATTGACTCACATAGAAACTTAAACAGGAAGCACCAATTGTTGAGTAACTTTGGCGTTTGTTTGTGAGACAGATTAGATATGGTTTCTTCATTTTATTTTCTGGCCCCAAATTTATTATTTTGGATAAAACATATAATCTCTTTGAGTGCATAATTTCCGGTTATACATTGTAAGATCAAATGATTTGATATACAAGTTTACAGGTTTATTGCAAACTGGTACTGGAAGTATGTTAGTCTATATGTATCTCTATGACGTATCACTTTTGCCTGAGTGTTATGTTTGTTCCAGCATCGTTTATCAAGATTATAATTTGAATGCAAGAGATTTGGCAAGCATTGTAATTTTGGTATGTTCTACTTTTAAACAGACAATTGATAATCTTTTGCATATTAAATTATGTTGATATAAATATTTGATATAAAAAAACACTAACATTTCTCTCCAGATTTGATATGAAATAATCATACCTTTAATATTACTGTTTCAAACTGTTAATGACTTGTTTTATATTTCATTGCTACTTTTTATTCTAAGCCGAGTTAACAAAAGCACTTTATTAGACTGTGGCACTCACTATGCATGTTTGTGTTAGTATTTAGTTCTATTTACCAGCATCGTTTATCAAGATTATAATTTGAATGCAAGAGATTTGGAAAGCATTGTAATTTTGGTATGTTCTACTTTTAAACAGACAATTGATAATCTTTTGCATATTAAATTATGTTGATATACATATTTGATTAAAAAAACTAACATTTCTCTCCAGATTTGATAATATGAAATAATCTTGCCTTTAATATTACTGTTTCAAACTGTTAATGACTCTTGTTTTATATTTAATTGCTACTTTTTATTCTTAGCCGAGTTGACAGAAGCACTTTATTAGACAGTGGCACTCACTCACTATGCATGTTTTTGTTAGTATTTAGTTATATTTACCAAATCTGGATTGTCATTATATGTTAGAGACATAATTCAGTTTGCTTATTTGTAAATGGTATACCGGTAAATTGAATGAACACAGTTTATTTGATAATGTGCTTAAAATTTCCCTGTTAGAAACATTTACAGTTACGACAGTGAAGTGATGTTTTTCTTTCTTTTATTTTTTTGTATTATGATGTTTAAATGATGACACATGTCTGACAATGTGAATGTTATGTTTCAAACTGATTTATGTGCTTAATGTTTCAACATGAGATACAGCTGATTTGAAATGTTTATGTGTGGACTTTCTAATATATACTATGTATATTTGTTTATATTGTGATATCAAATCATTTTTCATGTTGTTTCAGATACTAGTATTGATGAACTTTAATAATACGACTTAATGTGTCAGTTTAAGTTAAATACCTAGTACTTATGAGATTAAGCTAGTTATACTTTATTGTATTGCTCATCAATATTTACCTGGCCCTTACCTTTATTTATAAATATATTTAAATACCGTTACACTGAATACTTGATTCTTCGCAGTTAAAAGAGATTTAAATTGATTGAAGCTAACCTCACTTGGTATATTTGCTAAACGTGCACTAACAAAGTAAAATGCAAAAAAAGGAAACCATCCTAGCATATTGCTTCGCCACGGTTTGTGAAAAGGGGGTTTAATTCATGTGCGTAAAGTGTTGTTCCAGATTAGCCTGCGCAGTCCGCACAGACTAATCAGAGACGACTTTTTCCGCCTAAACTGGATTTTTGCAAATCAGAGACTACTGCACATGCTAATCTGGGACGACACTTTACGGACATTCATTAAACCCCCTTTTCACAGAGCACGGCCCAATTTATCCTAATGGAGTTTACGAGTGCCAGGTCACTGTTGTTGAGCTTTGTTTATAATCTAAATGAAATTGTGATGTGGAAGATGACAATAAGCCAAATAATTCCTTTGATAATCCTTTGCAATAAAGTAGAGCTTTTCCAACTTTAATAAAAAATAATTTGATTGGGTCAAAGGATTTTTTGATGAGACAATACTTACAACTTTCCCTTATTATTAAATCTATTGGTGTGAAACATTGGAGTCAAATCATTGTGATAACCCATTCATGCCTAGCGTCCTGAAAAAAGGACATTGCATTGCATGATGCGGCGTCTCATCTGTGTCTGCGCTGTTTGCTTAAAGGAATTTCAGTAAGTAATATGCTAAATATAGAAATAAATATACTTGACATCTCTAATTTTGGAAATAAATTGATCCAATTTAGAAAAATGGGAGAGTCCACTAGACATAAATGGGTTAATTCGTACTTGGTAATATTCTGGTACCCTGCTTCTTTACGTAGTGAAAGGGGAAGGAACTCCATTCGTACTTGGTAATAGAACAATGTTGGTCACATTTATGCTGTTCATGCCATGAAAATTACTCAGTTCTCTGTTTTAATAAACACAAATAACTGAAACATTTAAGGGTGCGATATGTGTCATCGTATTAGTAAAATTTCGCTAATAAGAAACACTACACCAGCGTTTCTTCAGTGAGACTGAAAGTAGACGTATTGCTGCCAAACCATCTCTAATCAATTATCGGACCATAATCCATTATGAACATATGGCCTTTTTATAACCAGATTAACTCTTTCAGTGCTGGAACCGAGTTGTGAAGGCCTTTGCAAACAGTTTGGATCCAGATGAGACGCCACAGAATGTGGCGTCTCATCAGGATCCAAACTGTTTGCTATTCAGATAGTATTATTTGAAAAAAATCGAAGAAAATGCTTATTTCAGAAATTCAGCAGACGACATTTTAGCAGACGACAAATTTCCCAGCATGCAAAGGGTTAAGTATAGTGGATCCTAATTTTAGTTTGCCCCTTGGCAATTGCGTATTACTCATGTTATCATACAAGTAAGTGCGTTAATCCAGGAATTACTGTCTAGACAATTATGACACGGACTTCATGAAATCTTGAGACAATTTTAGCAACTGCACTTGGGCAAAGACAAAATGATCCAATACAAAGTGAAATCTAGTCAACATCCTGTAGTACTATATATTGGAACACAATAAATGTTCTTTAATATCGCAATTGTTACGAAGTAAATAACAGCAAGGAAAACGGTGTATTCATTTTCATTTGATCATACACTTGCTCCGCACAGTACGCATTTACTGATGACTTCGTCTGTGGAACGTCATAAGACACATTAGACAAAATTGTGTTGTTATGCCCCCCTTCGAAGAAGAGGGGGTATATTGCTTTGCTCATGTCGGTCTGTCTGTCGGTAGGTCGGTCGGTCCGTCCACCAGGTGGTTGTCAGACGATAACTCAAGAACGCTTGGGCCTAGGATCATGAAACTTCATAGGTACATTGATCATGACTTGCAGATGACCCCTATTGATTTTGAGGTCACTAGGTTAAAGGTCACGGTGACCCGAAATAGTAAAATGGTTTCTGGATGATAACTCAAGAACGCATACGCCTAGGATCATGAAACTTCATGGGTAGATTAATCATGACTTGCAGATGACCCCTATTGATTTTGAGGTCACTAGGTCAAAGGTCAAGGTCAATGTGACCCAAAATAGTAAAATGATTTTCGGATGATAATTCATGAACGCATATGCCTAGTATCATGAAACTTCATAGGTAGATTGATCATGACTCGCAGATGACCCCTATTGATTTTCAGGTCACTAGGTCAAAGGTCACGGTGACCCGAAATAGTAAAATGATTTTCGGATGATAACTCAAGAACGCATATGCCTAGGATCATGAAACTTCATAGGTAGATTGATCATGACTCGAAGATGACCCCTATTGATTTTCAGGTCACTAGGTCAAAGGTCAAGGTGGCCTGAAATAGTAAATTGGTTTCCGGATGATAACTCAAGAACGCATACGCCTAGGATCATGAAACTTCATACGTAGATTGATCATGACCCGCAGATGACCCCTATTGATTTTGAGGTCAAAGGTCAAGGTCACGGTGACCCTAAATAGTAAAATGATTTTCGGATGATAACTCAAGAACGCATATGCCTAGGATCATGAAACTTCATGGGTAGATTGATCATGACTCGCAGATGACCCCTATTGATTTTGAGGTCACTAAGTCAAAGGTCAAGGTCACGGTGACCCGAAATAGTAAAATGGTTTTCGGATAACTCAAGAACGCATATGCCTAGGATCATGAACCTTCATGGGTAGATTGATCATGACTCGCATATGACCCCTATTGATTTTGAGGTCACTAGGTCAAAGGTCAAGGTGACCTGAAATAGTTAAATGGTTTCCGGATGATAACTCAAGAACGCTTACGCCTTCGTCCCTGATTGACCTGTGCACAAAACGCCCAATCCATAAACGGACTACACATGCTAATATGGGGCGACAGTAAGAAACTAAATGACCCGCATCGTGCAAAAACCAGATCTTATGCCAAATGCCACCAGCGTAGCTCCACCCTAGCCTGCGCACCCGCTAATGACACCATGTATTTGCATTTTGAAGTGTATTAGGTTCTTCCCAGCCCAAGGCTGCGTTATGTAAGGACCCGGAGTGTGTTCATGTGTAATACACGTACACAGCTATCAATACCGATGGCTATTATGTACAATATATCTAGTTATGGCTATTATTTATATTACATGTACTTTATTCTATACATAGTGTAAATAGTATAATATTTATAAATATGTTATACGGTTTTAAAGTTAATCTAATGGCTTCGATCATTATTGACAATACTAATTTAACAAATGGTTTATTGTGCGGGTTTTTTTTGGTCTGTGCTGTATTCCGCACCGAATACGCAGGCAGTGAGCGATTTACGCTTAAATATGCTTCTACCGATGACGCTTCTGATGTTGTCCCGAGGCCGAAGACGGCCAGTTCGCGAAGCGAACATTCTGTGTCACCAGGCGGCCATTTAAGAGGGACCGTAGGTCCCGAGAGTATAAGATTCTATAATCCGCACTATCAAAGGCAAAACCATATCGATGGATTCAATCGTTCTAGATCCGGGCCCTGTGTCAAGGATATCATTTTCTATCACAGCAACCACCTTCATATTGGATGATGTATTTCCAGGAATTACGACGGTATCGCTTCTCGGCCTTTTGGCTAAGATCAAAGTGTAGTATTTGTTCTTATCAGCTTAATATCTGATACGTTCCCCATTGGGGGACCTCGATATTAAACTGATTTTTGGACACAGATGAGATGTCAGGGGCTTGCTCCGCTCTCGTCACGGGTTGGCCCGGTATTGCAAGTACCTCGGGATCGGCCCACTTAACCAAAACCAATATTCAACCCACGCCTTATGTAACAGCGCCTTAAACTGGTTGACAACGTGTTATAAAGACTGACAGCGCCTCATACTGGTTGACAACGTGTTATAAACACTGACAGCGCCTTATACTGATTGACACGTGTTATAAAGACTGACAGCGCCTTTATACTGGTTGACAACGTGTTATAAAGACTGACAGCGCCTTTATACTGGTTGACATTGTGTTTATAGCGACTGACAGCACCTTATACTGGTTGACAAAGTGTTATAGCGACTGACAGCGCCTTATACTGGTTAAACAACATGTTATAACGACGGACAGCGCCTTTATACTGGTGACAATGTGTTATAGCGACTGACAGCGCCTTATACTGGTTGAACAACGTGTTATAGCGACTGACAGCGCCTTAAACTGGTTGACAACGTTTTATAGCGACTGACAGCGCCTTATACTGGTTGACAACGTGTTATAGCGACTGGGACAGCCGCCTTTATACTGGTTGACAACGTGTTTATAGCGACTGACAGCGGCCTTATACTGTTGACAACGTGTTTATAGCGACTTGCCAACGCCCTTATACCTGGTTGACAAGTGTTATAGCGACTGACAACGCCTTATACTGGTTTACAAGGTGTATAAAGACTGAAAGCGCCTTATACTGATTGACAACGTATTATAGCGACTGACAGCGCCTTATACTGGTTGACAACGTGTTATAGCGACTGACAGCGCCTTATACTGGTTGACAATGTGTTATAGCGACTGACAGCGCCTTATACTGGTTGACATTGTGTTTATAGCGACTGACAGCGCCTTATACTGGTTGACAACGTGTTATAGCGACTGACAGCGCCTTATACTGGTTAACAACATGTTTAAACGACGGACAGCGCCTTATACTGGTTGACAATGTGTTATAGCGACTGACAGCGCCTTATACTGGTTGACAACGTGTTATAGCGACTGACAGCGCCTTAAACTGGTTGACAACGTTTTATAGCGACTGACAGCGCCTTATACTGGTTTGACAACGTGTTGTTATAGCGACTGACAGCGCCTTATACTGGTTGACAACGTGTTATAGCGACTGACAGCGCCTTATACTGGTTGACAACGTGTTATAGCGACTGACAACGCCTTATACTGGTTGACAACGTGTTATAGCGACTGACAACGCCTTATACTGGTTGACAACGTGTTATAGCGAATGACGCGCCTTATACTGGTTGACAACGTGTTATAGCGACTGACAGCGCCTTATACTGGTGACAACGTGTTATAGCGACTGACAGTTCCTTATACTGGTTGACAACGGTTATAGCGACTGACAACGCCTTATACTGGTTGACAACGTGTTATAGCGACTGACAACGCCTTAAC